>NC_068992.1:23733666-23740470 GCF_001194135.2 Octopus bimaculoides
ATATATATATATATATATATATATATATATATACATATATAAGTCATTAGTTACGGTGTCCTCTATTAGAAACGTAGTAGAGTATAGTAATAAACTTGTCTACCTTCATATTTACCCTGTGCTATCCATTAGTAGTATTATAGGCACTTCCAGGTTTGCGTTTGGGAATATGTCGTGTGTGAATAGAAAAACGGAAAAAACTTTGGAGTCAAAAAGTAGGAGCATGGTCGGACATTTACTTCCTATCACTACAATTGTTTCCACGAACATAGTTCTGCAGGCATGTAGGTACTTGATTATGTATCCGTTTCCCTACGCTATGAAATCTACTTATGTTTCCTCAGACAATATATAAATATTGTGTCCGTAAGTTCAAGTTCTCAGCTTCAAGAACCTTTTCTCTCTCAGAGATGTTGTTCTTGAAGAGGATATTTTAAAAGCCGTGAATTTGAATTCACAGAAGTAATATTTACTATCGTCTGAGGAAACACAACTAGATCTCATAATGCAGAGAAACGGTTGCATAGTCGATTACCTGTACTCCTGGAGAACTATGTTGCGTGGAAACGATTATAGTGATAGAAAATATGTGTCTACACGCACTCCTTCTTGTTGACTCCAATTTTTTTTTCGAATTATATATAAGTATATATATTCGCTATAAGCGACTGAATGAGCCTTTGTAACGAACGTTCAAAAAAAAAAAACAGCACAGAAAAATATAGATTATATCGGTGATAGAACTTTCACCCGCACTGGCGGAAGAGACTGTTGTATTATCCAATTTCAGCGCAATTTGAGCTTCATCAGCCATAGGTATGGTATCACTGAATTCTAAGTCGAATTCCGTCAAACCGATATATTTTAACGCTGACTAATTTCCATAACTGACTAATTTCCATAACTGACTAATTTCCATTGAGAAATAGGTAACAACGTTTGATACTGTTAATTTTAAGTGAATAATGTAAGTAGTAAATGAATGAATAGTAAAGAGAATTGTACATTATTTACATTATTTACATTTGACGGATATTTGTCCTCACCTTGTTTGTTGTTATCAAAACGTTTCGGCCGATATACCCTCCAGCCTTCATCAGGTGTCTCGGGAAAATTTCGAAATTTCTGGGCTCTCATTCCTAAGGTATTTTTCGATCTTATCATTATTATTATTTTTTTTTTTTCAGGTCACGGCTTGAAATCGAAATCGGAATCTTTGGGTTAGTAGCCATATGCCCTTAGGAATGAGAATCCAGATTCGAAATTTCCCCAAGACACCTGATGAAGGCTGGGGAGGGGTATATCAGCCGAAACGTTGTGTTAACAACAAACAAGATGAGGACAAATATCCGTCAAATGTAAATAATGTACGTAATTGCTCATCTCTTAAATATAGAACTGTATTAAAGAGAATGTTTTAGAGAATTAATGAAGCAAGCCCCGGCAGCGAAGCAGGGAGATTTGAAATAGGATACCAGAAATTCAAAATTAACTTTTAGAAATGGTTGCTTTTTAAAGTTGATCTCAGAGCAGGAGATCAGATGAAACACTGCAAAATATCTTAACAGATGCCCTGACAATTCTCGAAAACATCTCCACCTCTAATCATTTGGAAAACCAGTACAAATGATAACGTAGAACGGGAATAATGTAACGAAAGTTATTTTCAGTCTTGAAAGGAAACCAACACTCTTAAAGCTAAGCCTGAAACAATGGCCAGATATGAAGGAAAAAGGAAAACAAAGCTAAGAATTGTTACAAAGTAAAATATAAGGGATTCATGGATATGGAGGTGGGGTCCGGTTCCCCTACCGCCTATTTTCCGAACAAAAGGAAGGGATTTGCAGCATATTAGGAGGTCAGGGTACTTGATTCCATGCAAAGAATCAGAGTTACTTTTTCTTAGTGAGAATCGTGTAGGTGAAAAGATCAATGGGGGTGAACTTTCCGAGACTTCCACCTCACCTCACCCCATTTTTCGGACCAAAAAACGTGTTTTGTTGCATATTAGGATGTCATTAACTACACTATTTTTTCTTAAAACCGAGGACACAAAACATGTTGACCACTCTCCATGGCATAAAAATGACTGAGATCACTACATTATCTGAACAGCTTGCCGGCTTCTTGCTGGATTCAATGACAGCTATTTTGATATGAGGGGACAAGTCAGTTACATTGCAACCAGTATTTGATGGGTGCTTCATTCTATCAGTCCCGAAGGGATGAAAGGCAAATTTGATCTCGAGAAAATTTTAACTTAAAACATTAAGAGTTGGGTCATACGTCGCTCAGCATTTTCATCGTCTCATTGATGATTCTCTTAGCTCGTTGCATTTGACTCCCCCATACGGTGATAAACAGATACATTACAGTGCTGATACTGCTGGAATCATTTCCATCAAAAACAACAACCTAAATGAAGTCAAATGAAAAAGTCTCTACGTGTCCTTTTGACCTGACAGAAACAGGAGAATCTACCTAAAATCACACCCTGTCGACATAGGAAACGAGTTGTCAAACAATATTGTTTTGGGTCTCTGCAGACAGACTACAGACAGGATGGTCACAGCTGGAATTCCTGGATTATAGGACTAATATGGAGCTAAGGAATTACTATATCAACAACAAACTAGTTATATTTCAAACTGAATATCTGGGGAATATATTTAAGGATCAACAAGCTTGTTGATATGTTATACATTCTAAACGTTTCTATACGAAATATACGACAGATAGCATATTATCTATCATGTCGTGCGATGCCGTGTAATGCGAGTAAAATACTTAGATTAGCGTAAAATAAGACTTTTCATCTTTTCGATTTACTGTCGGCGTGACAAGTAAGAATATTAGCTTCGTTATCTACAGAAACGAATATCTAATATTGATTGCAACTACAGTAATATCATAAAAGTTGCGACATATTTTCGTAGCAAATGATCTGGTGAAATATATGGTTTACAACACAAACAACCTCGGTAACATCTCGAAATATCCTTGAAGTCAACCAGCTTGAAAATAAAGATATTAACATTGCGAAATTAGAAGCTACATCTTCAAGCTGAAATAGCTATATTGAATAAACATTTTTATCCTCCTGTTTTAAGCATTTCCTGACAGTGTTCAGTCAACTGTGAGTTCATGTGAGATTGTATTTAAGAGTATCCGCGTGTGAAGGATTCGGAATGTATGTGGACGTCTTTGTTTGTGCTTGTGTCTGTGTTTGTATGGAAATATGATTGCCCTGACATTCGTGTATATATATATATATATATATATGGGGGGGGGGGGTATATATGCATATAGTTGTATAAATATTTACGTCATGTCCATAATACATGGAAGTATATAAATGTTTGTGGGTGGTGTGTAGGTAAGTTTTACAGACACGGCCACATACACACACATACACACATATATATATATGTGTATATACATACATATATATATATTTATATACACATACAAATATATATGTATGTATGTATGTATGTGTGTATGTATGTATGTATGCATATGTATATATGCTCGCAGGGAAATTATGGACGCAGGAATGATAATATATTAAAACTAGAAAAGTATTTGACAAGGGTAGATGTATGCATGTATGTAAGTATGTATGCCTGTATTAATGCATATATGTATGTGTGTATGTATGTATGTATGTATGTAAGCATGTATGCCTGTATGTATGCATGCATTCATGCATATATGTATGTATGTATGTCTGTATATACGTATGTATGTGTGAATTGCAGCTGTAACTAGAGTTGAAATTTCTCAAAATATGATGGATTTAGTTTAATTGAACTATAAATGTATATACCTGCTTTGTACTCCAACACTTCTTGTGATGAAACTTCTTTAGGGGACTCCGTTTATTTACTGTCAGTAAATAAATGATAATACATGAAGGAAGGTGGGAGAGAAGCAGCTGTATAACATGGAAATGTAGCGTTTCTTATTTCAAATTTAAAATAATTTCTTGTGCTAACGTTCTTTCAGCGGAGACGCCATTTATTCAAACAGAAATATCTGCTCATCAAGGCGGGAAAAATAATCACATGTTCTCTACCTTAAAGTAGTAAGAAAAAACAATTCGAGAGCGCATAGAGGAACGGTTAGCTATTGTACTCACGATCGCAAGTTAGAAGTTACTATTTCTTGTGCATTTTACTCTTGAGCAAAGCACATCATCTCACATTGCTCTCTGATCTTTTCGACACCTTATTTGAGGTACACCCTGCACCAGTTCAGCCAACGTCGATGTGGTGCATTTGCTTAATATAAAGAATTCCTTTGCAGAAGTTCTTTAGCAAGAACTTGCAGAAAATTCTTCACGTCCTACGAGAGATTACCATCAAGAGTAAAATAAACAGTAGCACCATGTCAGCACTGAAATAATAACGAATAAATGATGTTTTTGGAGTGGGGTTCTCTCTTCTGGCATTAAAACAGACAATTCTATTCTATGAGAGTCAAAGGGTAAAGAATCCTATGCCCACAAAGACTCATCCCACATTACACATGATGTTTAGAAATCTTTTGCAAAAGGATACAAAATTTAAGTTATCTTCATCATACTCGGAAAAAGAACCATTGGACACGGTCTCAAAGCATATGAAAGGATTCTTCGCAAAAAAATTAAAATGTGCTTTCATATGAATGTGCTATGAAGGGCAAATATTTTTCTTCTAGTATTTTCCCTCCTTTTTCAGGCGCTGAGCAGGTAGAATCATTAGTACACGAGAAAAAATACTTAACAGCATTTCTTCCAATTTTGCGTTCAGAGATCAAATGACGCCGAGGACGACTTTGCCTTTTATCCTTTCGGGATCGATAAAATAAGTACCAGTTCAGCACTGTGGTCGATGTGATTTACTTTCCCCACTCCGAAATAGCTGGCCTGGTGCCAACATTTGAAACCTGCATTTCCCATCCAAGCTACATCAAGAAGTCATATATTTACATTCGAATTCAAACATTATTTCCGGCATTTATTCAGATGCATCTCGTACGGTCTCGTACTTTTCCAAGTTCAATTAATTAATAGTGCAATCACACCTGCGTTTCTATTTTCTTTCTTGTGCATTTTTTTCACAGAAAACGCTATTTATGGACAAAAATATAATTGTTTTTAGACAAAACCATTTTATTTATTATTTTAATTAAATAATATTTGTATTCATACCTTTTTATTATTGTGCACGAAAATATTGAACAAAATACAGAATTCCTGACCTATGAAATTACAAACATGGTTCTGTTTTGAAAACAAATGAATTGCACCATATAATGTGCTTAAATTGGTACATTTATGCGTTAAGTTTATGAATAATTTTATTCTAAATGAAGTATGATGTTTTTATTAAATTTGAATGGAAAAGTAGTGAAGTTTTCTACATCTAACCTTGCACCGAGAAAACAATATTTTTTTCGCACCTACAAATGACATATGAAACCTATTTTTATGCTTAAAATCTGTTTCATTATATATATATATTTTCAAAATGATTACAAAAGAAAAAAAAACTCATATAATACACTTATTTTGAGTGAACCAAAGCGAAGGAAGAACAAGAGTGAAATCGGTGACTATTTAGTAATAGGCCAGCGTCAGCAGCTTCTCTTTAACTTTTAGGCCAATTTAAAATTGCGATATAATTGCGATATAATTTATTAATGATTATCTTCAAATTCTTCTTACCAGACGAGTTAATCTACGGAGATATTATTGAGTTCTTCCAAGTAAGAATGATAATGCTAAATACTCCTTAAAATAGCAGAAATATTATTCTTTAATTTCTATCTTACTCCAATTCAAATTGGAAAACATTTTGCCGCATAAAATTGTTTCTACAGCATTAACTCCCATTAACTTACAGGATTTGATTTCTCTCATTAAAATAATCTCTTACTTATATGTAAATAAGACAAAAATAAGATAAAATTAAGGAAACTGTGTAGAAACTGCACAGAAAATGTATCTGTGCATTAAGCTCCCATTTTAAAAATAGTATCTTAACATGACATGTGATACCTAAGTATCTCTGTATGAGATTATATCAAACTATATCGGAACACTGTCCTCTTTTAATGTACTCAACCGTGTCAAATTCGTCATAAGATATACAGTTTATGCCCACTTTCGCATTATTTTCGTTATTACCCACGTATGTGCACACATGCATTTTATCTATGTTACTAAAAAAACACATAGCACTCAGTAAATGCTGCAGACTGTTCATTTATGGGGGAAATATTTACTGAATACCTTCATTATAACTCGACGCCTTAGATATGTAAATTATATGGGTGGTCCGTTATACAAAGCTCCAGGCAGGTGAGGATTATTTAGACAGCTAAGAGTCATTGTGTAATGGTCCTTGAAGGTCAATATGTACGTATAGAAAGATACATATAAAAATGTGTGTGTATGTATATACATACAGGTATATATATATATATATATATAGTGTAGTATATTGCCACTTAAGTGTGGCTGACCCCTAGGGGTGGATGTTACTGTTGCTTTTAGCCCCAGGAGGACATCTCCTCCAGCTGGCTTATCGACACACGACTGTGTCCTGTTTGCCAAGGGAGTTATCCCTCTCACCCCGACCAGCAGCACGAACGTATCCGGATTTCAGGGTTATTTCCCTTCGTCGGCGTTCGACAGCTGATGACCTTGGTGAGAGAGACAAAAACCTGGCAAACCTTATATCTTCTTTTCCAGTGACATTCTTCACTGATATTGAAAAGGTGAAAACAAGCAATGTTAATTCTCTAAATGAAGTATTA
>NC_068992.1:23741782-23743673 GCF_001194135.2 Octopus bimaculoides
ATATATATATTTGTATTTATGTGCTTTTCTTAGTGTATTCCACTGATGTTGCAAAGCATTTCTTATGCAAAGCTAGAAATCCAGAATCTAGAATTATCCAGTAATTTTTGCTAGTTTATTTCGTTTCTTCGTCTTCGCTCCTGTGTGCTATATGAACATTTATTGTGGTTTAGAGTCAAGATTTGACTGCTATTTTCAGCATGGCGGTATTTTAACCTTTTGTTGTTACTCTGAAAGGTATAGTAACGATTTTAATAGTGCAAACTAAGTATAAAAATATTTCATTACACGACGTTTGCATTGCTTATAGTTCTAAGCCTAATACTATATATAGTATCAATTCTCACTTGAGTACAGTAGAGATAGTGACCGATAAATATATGTGACTAGTATATAATGAAACCACGCTGGTGTAATGTATAAGAACTATTGAAAAATCATTTCTATCTTCATTCAAGAATTTCAGAAGTAGCAAACATTTCACTCTCGTGCACTTCGTCTCCGCTGTGTTCTTTCTTCTATTATTATAACTCTTTCACCCCCTCCTCTCCCTTCCACCTTCTTCATTGCCCAGCCCAAACACTTTCGCTTTGCTCATCTCTCTGACCTCTCTTTTCGTTTTTTTTCTGATTGTCTGTCCGTCTCTTTCTTTCTCTTTCTGATTCGATCAATCTTTTTATTAATTCTTCATTCACTCATTCTCTGTACTGAAATACAAATAATTCTTCTCAACCTTGCCACGAGAAAAATGGTACAATCTCCCTAAGTCAACTCATATAATCGCCCGTAATTTATCATTAATTAACGCGTAAACATTGAAAGACAAGACATGCTGAGATTTCTAAACCGCTTTATTAAATTTCTTTCCTGAATAATGAGATCGCACTCAATAAATCTTTGGTCCTTTTATCGTTGGCGTTGTTGTTGTTGTTGTTGTTGTTGTTGTTCTTCTTCTTCTTCTTCTTCTTCTTCTTCTTCTTCTTCTTCTTCTTCTTCTTCTTCTTCTTCTTCCTCTTCCTCTTCTTCTTCTGTTATTGTTTACGGTGTGAGAGTCAAATTCTCCACTTGTCAATCTCCCACTCCGTGGTTTTCTTGAGGTTTTTCAGAGTAGCAGCTTTGATAAATGTTGATGTTGTTGTTGTTGTTGTTGGTGGTGGTGGTGGGGATTATGGCGAGGATGATGATATCTGTGATGCAATTGTCAACAACGTTGCCTCTTTTATTAGTTCGGCAACTTAACAATTGTCGATGCTGATGATGACGATTAAGAGTATGAGAAGGATAGCATTAGGCAATGCTTTGTGCATAAATTTGGTAGACGCAAAGTGTGCAGAATATTCTCGTATATAAGAAATAATAATGATGCTATTACTACTACTACTACTACTACTACTACTACTACTACTACGACTACTACTACTACTACTACTACTGTTACTACTACTAATAATAATAAATGGGTTTTTTATAGCATCTATTGCCATTAATAGCCGATGAGAATGCACCGTAGCTCTTACATTCAGTATGTGAATCTCAGTACTATTATGACAAATTACTGACTGTCCTAAACTATATATATATATATGTGTGTGTTATTTCTTTACTACCCACAAGGGGCTACACACAGAGGGGATAAGCAAGGACAGACAAACACGGATTAAGTCGATTATATCGATTCCAGTGCGTAACTGGTACTTATTTAATCGACCCCGAAAGGATAAAAGGCAAAGTCGACCTCGGCGGAATTTGAACTCAGAACGTAGCGGCAGACGAAATACCTATTTCTTTACTGCCCACAAGGGGCTACACACAGAGGGGACAAACAAGGATAGACAAACACGGATTAAGTCGATTATATCGACCCCAGTGCGTAACTGGTACTTATTTAATC
>NC_068992.1:23744135-23754255 GCF_001194135.2 Octopus bimaculoides
TATATATATATACATATAAAATATATGCATGTGTGTGTGTGTATCTTCGTATCTTTCTGTCTCTGTTTGCCTCCACATGCTACTTGACGATGGGTTATTTATGGACCCCTAACGTACGCTTTAGTCAAAAGAGACTACAATGTATGTGTCAGATTTAAAGATCAGTAGTAGGGTCATTTGTTTCCACTAGACACCTTCAAAGTGGTTCTGTAATAAAATACAAGATATAAATATAAATGACGTCATCGGAGAAAATTCATTCCTTATACGAGTTCTATAGAAGAGTACAATATCACTAATTGATACAATTAATTCGGCACCCGGATTCACACCAACTAACTGGTCCTCTTTTCTTCTCATCAGTACTGAAGTTTTTGAATAATCATCATGCATGGTTATCTTTTCTCCATGATTGAACAGTAAGAAAGAAACTAAGATTTTAGTGCGCCTATGATCGAGCCATTAGAATTTTGTAACCACTAAAACTTTTGTGTACGAGTTTCAATCTAAAACACTTGGACTTTGGCATCAGCAATAGTTCTGTTGCCTGTCTTTAGTCTCATACAATACACATCACAGGATTTCCCCCTTTTTAGTACTTCAAGGCTCAGTTGTATTTTACATGCATCCGCTACTGTATACGAAACACCTACTTCCTGATTAACATTACGACACACACATTGATATAAACCAATAATTCTAAACCGATAAATCTTCCACAATAAGGGATTCGTCTTCTGAAATTTACTAGTGGGGTGTTGAACCTCTTTTGCTGGCTGCTATACGTTTTCTAATTATTTTACCTGGCTATTTGCGAACACGTCACTATGTTTTTCATTCACAATCTAGTCTTTCCAGAACGCACCGCTTACATCTTAACTACAAAGATCGATCGACAGATAATCAAATTGAATCGGTATCACAGTTCTATGAGGTTCAGAAGATATTATGGCAACGTCCCCACAAACTGGTGAATATAAAAATAACAAGCATTTGAAAGTGGTTAGCTTCAAAACACCTAAAGGAAGACGTAATATGCCATAAAAGAACGTATAGAGTATCCTGTTTATTAGCTCTTTCTAACAATGTTGGTTTCCATTCTAGAGAACGAATTATCAAAGAGATTATGTTCCTTGAAGTAAGTGAATAGCTAAGTTATCATCGGTACAACTTTCATCTAGGTAAAAGCTGCCTCAAATTATAGCAACATTATTACAATTGGATATAAAAACAACTACTCTTTGAAACAAATCTAAATGTGATATAACTACGCTAACAAATGTATTGAATTTTATGGCTACAACAGCCAAGTTGCTGCACCTGACGGTTTCCCTGCAAAATTCAATGGCAAACATAACGATGCTTTCCATATGTTTTGTTCTAGGTATGTTAGAAACTCCCAGATGATATCTACGACATAAAACAAAGTAATTTCTCAACTTTTCAGGAAGAGTATATGAATCATTACCCCTAATATCCTCCACTCAGAGTATCAAGCTCCCAGAACAATTAGACACAATAATAATCCGATAATTGTACAAAGGATGATTGCTTTTACTAGAAAAATAATATATATGGGGCAAATTGGAGCTGAAATGTCAAACCTAGATGTGGGTATAATGGCTCTGTTGCAAACATCTCACTCTCATTCTTTATTATTATTACTATTATTATCATCATCATCATCATCATTATTATTATTATTATTATTATTATTATTATTATTATTATTATTATTATTATTATTAATGCGGTGAACTGTTTGAATAATTCTGCACGCTGGGCAAAATGCTTAGCATTATTTCGTCCATCTTTACGTTCTGGGTTCATTTTCTGCCGGGGTCGACTTTGCCTTTTATCCTTTCGATTTACCGCCTCTCAGGAAATTGCTCGCGAAGTACCAAAAATTGAAACTCTTCTTCTTCTTCTTCTTCTTCTTCTTCTTCTTCTTCTTCTTCTTCTTCTTCTTCTTCTTCTTCTTCTTCTTCTTCTTCTTCTTCTTCTTCTTCTTCTTCTTCTCATTATTATTATTATTATTATTATTATTATTATTATAAATATTATTATTATTACTTACGTTGTTGTTGCTTTGTTTTAATACGAGCTGTTCGAAAGTGTATCCAGAAACCTCAATTAACAGCAAGTTGGACATTTTCATTGTGTTAGCAAGAGTTTTTGTTCTTCACATATTTTTTTTGCTTTCTCATATTTGGCCATATTGCTTAATGGCTTTATGGATGGTATTATCTCCAAAATCCCCGATGATCACGCGTACACTTGTTCTTAGATGTGTCATCTTTTACACCTGTATTTCATGTGCACTAACTTTTCAAATGGTTTCATATAAGAATAGCAGGTTGCTAGAATTGACACATGTATGGACTGCCATGTTTTCTCAATGTAATGGTTTATCCACAAAATCTGGTCTATTGGACTGAATAGAATGAACAGCGTAAATACTAAAGTCTAACAGAACGGTGATATTTGCATTTTCTACAATTTAGGGAAGCTTATATTCCCACCAGTCCTTCTCATATGTGAGTCCAGACTTATGGCATACGATCCAGTGCAAATACTGACCCAGACTCTCATAGTAATTAATATATTCATTGAGCATCCAGTGATGAGGGGATCAATTGTTTCTCCAACACTTTGTGTAATGGGATACAGGATCACCCACACTTTGGGTAATAGGATTCAGTTTTGAAACTGAGCCTATGGTATCTTATCAGGAATGGCTGAGTGGTTACATTGTATCACTTTCCAACCACATGGTTTTGGGTTTATTCACACAGCATGACATCCTGGGTGTGTTCTACTATAGCCCCAGTGCAACGAATGTCTTGTAAGTGATTTAGAAGTCATAAACTGACAGAAGCCTGCAGCATCTGTATATCATTTTATCCATCCATCTCACCAAATTTCAAACCTTGTACCCATAAGACAAAACTTATAATTATTATTATTACTGGTAGTAGTAGTAGTAGTAGTAGTAGTAGTAGTAGTAGTAGTAGTAGTAGTAGTAGTAGTAGTAGTAGTAGTAGTAGTAGTAGTATGGTCGATTGAAACAATCGTTAGAGCGTTGGAGAAAACGTTTATCATCATGACTTCCGGCTCTTTATATTTTCAGTTCACATCACGTCCAATTCCACTTTACCTTTCATCCTTTCGAGGTCGATAAAATAAAGTGAAGCACTGATGCCGATATACTTGGTTTGTTTCCTACCTTCCAAACATTTCTGACCTTGTTCAAAAAGTAAAAATATCTATTATTATTGTATTTATATTTTCCGTTTTCTTTTATTTGTTTTCGATGCCTTCTTACTGTCCACGGTCATTCTAGTTATATTTTCCTCAGTATTTCATAGCCTAAATCAAAATGAAAGCATCAAGCAAATTTTAATGGCTCGTTACTTTTGAAGGTAGTAAATGCTTTGTCCTCGTATTGACGACTGAGAACCAATCATTTTTAGTGCACCCGCAGAACTTGGAATGTGTCGGATATTTGTATGTTTGCGAAAATATTTAGCCCACTAACGACCCATTCTTCATTTCGCTTTCGTATTTTTCTTCTAAATCCTTTATATATATATACTCCCTGACACTTTCTGCAATTTTGGGATGATAGTCCTTCTTATTTAAATGTTTTTGATATTTGAATTAAACCAGTGACACTTGAATTTTCAAAGATTCGCCAGTTTACCGTCTCAGTTCAAAATTAACTGACGCACATTTTGAATTGTACAACTCTGATAAAATAAAGTAGAGTTTCTGTACAAGAATCGGGCTAATCGTCTATAACCTTCTCCAAATTTGAGTCGATTTATACATGGTAGTTATCAATATATTAATTGATACGTTGTCACATAATTTTACGTAAGCATCTTTTTTTTCCATAGATCAACTTTATTATGAAACTAAGAGAAAATATTTATTTTTCTAAAATTATCCAGTAATTTATTGAATTACAACGTAATGCATTTTATGAGGGATATGGTCTCAACTGAGTTAAACAGAGTTTTTTAAAAAAACAGTTCATCGTTATGAACTTCTACTTCTATTTCTTCACCTGTGTATCTTCCATTCTACATTTTGTAAAAAAAAAACAAAAAATAATAATATTTCTGCATTTAATTTTTTACTTTTAAATCTATTTTCCTGTATATTATTTTTACCCAACCAACGTCATTCCCCAAGAAGTTTAACGTGATAAAACACATGTGGGACGAATGCGTTGATGACAAATCTCAAGAGAAACGCTAACGTTTCATTTAAGCAAATACTTTCAAGTTTCCCCCGCAATTTTGGCAACATTCAAACGTGTCTCCCATTTCAATGTCCATAATTGAAAGCTAATTACAGAGTATTACACTAATTCACAAAAACACCACAAACTGGTTACACCCACCCGTAGAAAAAAAAATCTAATCGTCTCCTAGCTTCTAGACAGTTTAATATATCGTTAGACTTCAATTGCTTTGGTTTCCTTTATATAATGTTTTCACTTAATTTAATTTCTCTAACTAAATTCGTATCTCTCTTTCGATTACTCTCTTTAAAACACTCACAGACACACCACTTTTCAATTCCTTTTCGCATTAATGTTTTGCTAGTATTCTAAAATATGTATTTACTTATTTAACGTATTTTAATTTTGCTGGAAATCCCTCTTGATTTTTTAAAATTTATATTTCAGTTCAAATGTATTTCGCTCTTCTTTTTCTCCAACAGTATTCCATTTTTCATTTTCTCCTCGTCTCATTTAAATTCATTTTCACGTGTGTCATGCTCCTAATGCTGTCTTTATCAATTCATCTTCAATTGTTATCTAACAACATTTAATTCGCTTCCTTCCCCCTCTCTTCGCTCTTTATTTAACTTACCCATTTATTATTTCCTTACAAGTTGAAAACTTTTTACCTTCAATGTTTTTCTCAATATTTTGTTAATCCCGGTTCGTTATATTCCTCTCATGCGTATTTCTGTCTACCAAAACCACTATTACCAACCGCAATGCTATCATTAACATCACTACCAATACCAATCGCATTAGGTTTTCGATTATTTTGATACAGCCAATTACTAAATAGTTACGTTTAAAAATCAATTGAAATATCTATGGGCAGATTTGATTTTAACCCGTATTCCAAATAAACATGAAATCTGAGATTTTACTATTAAGTTGCAACAACCATTGGTAGCGTTGAATACACTAAGCCACAACTTCTTCTTCTTCTTCTTCTTCTTCTTCTTCTTCTTCTTCTTCTTCTTCTTCTTCTTCTTCACTTTTCTTCATTCTTCTTTTTCGTTCTTCTTCTTCGTTCTTCTTCGTTCTTCTTCTTCGTTCGTCTTCGTTCTTCTTCTTCGTTCGTCTTCGTTCTTTTTCTTCTTCGTTCGTCTTCTTCTTCGTTCTTCTTCTTCGTTCTCCTTCTCCTTCGTTCTTCTTCTTCATTCTCCTTTCTTCGTTCTTCATTCTCCTTTCTTCGTTCTTCATTCTCCTTTCTTCGTTCTTCATTCTCCTTCTTCTTCGTTCTTCTTCTTCTTTCTTCTTCTTCTTCATCTTCTTCTTCGTTCTTCTTCTTTCTTCTTCTTCTTCATCTTCTTCTTCATCTTCTTCTCAACGATCAATATCAAGAAATGAACCTCAACAATAAATTGTCAAGACCTGAAGCTTGTTCAAATCTTGTCTCAATTTACTTATAACCTTGTAGCCTGATTTCGTTGTAGTTTTATCTATGGATTCATCTCCGTTGAACAAACCTATTACCAAAGGTGTACTAGCCATTTTACTGTTAAAAAAAAAACAGATTATAAATTACTTCAGAAGCGCTTTTGCTTTGACTAAATTTTTGCAATCATTTGTTCTTTCCAAATAACTTCTGATTAAACAGGTGTTACCTGTTACTTAAGTTTACTCCAACAAATATGGGCATATGCCCTAAAATCTATGCAGGTTATGTATCTAGGTTCAGAATATTACCAATACGAAAGGACGTCACCATTCACCATTTACTTGTTTCAGCTGTTGAACTGCGGTCATACTGGGTGACCGCCTTGAATGGCTTAGTTGAAGAAATCCATCCTCAGCGCTAAACTTGAAATGGCTCGTACATATTCTATCTTTATCATTTGCCGTGCCGCTAAGGAGATGTAGACAAATATTTATGAAGTGCAGTTGGTGGATAAACTCAAACACTACTGCACACACATACACACGCGCACACACACATACAGAACTATCATGCACACAAACACACACAATCACACACAAACATACCCACACTCACACACGCATAGGATAGTCTTCCACACAGTTTCTGTATAGCTAAGGTACTGATGCCGCATAATGTACCAATGTTCCACGCACAGGGATTGAATCCAGATTTCACGTCATTGCAATGAAATTTTGCAACGATATGTTTCCGTTTCGGAGAGAACGGAAAACAGCAGCAGCATCGAGGCTACTATCCTGAAACATCTTCTGAGATTGGCGGGCCACATAGCAAGAATGAAAAAGAAACCAGACTGCTGCGTCAAATTTTATATGGTGGACGTTCCACTGGAAGAAGACCTCATGTCCGTCCCCTCTGTCAATACAAGGATCAGCTGAAACAAAGCTTAAAACTGACTGGAATCGACCCCAAAGCCTAGGATATTGAAGCTCAGGACAAGCCCGTCTGACATCATTCCATCTCCACTGTGACAGATTATTTTGAAGTTGAACGACAGAGGAAAGAGGAAGAGAAACCGCAAGTCTAGATATATTAAAACATGTTATAAGTTGATCTTGGTCATCGAAAAAGCATGTCTAAACATTAAACGTGTTTTTCAGTTTCGTGTTAATATTGAATAATACCAATTAGACACTACTATACATTTTGTTTGTGCAGTACTATTATGAAGAATTAAAACATTCGAAGCTGTTTTATGAATACGATAAAAAGCATTACAAATCTCAAAAATAAACAATAATTAACATAATCGCCATGGACACCCTCAAAAACAGTTTACGGCCATATTTTCTTTAATATATATATATATATATATATACATTTCATATATATAGGCGTAGGAGTGGCTGTGTGGTAAGTAGCTTGCTTACCAACCACATGGTTCCGGGTTCAGTCCCACCTTGGGCAAGTGTCTTCTTCTATAGCCTCGGGTCGACCAAAGCCTTGTGAGTGGATTTGGTAGACGGAAACTGAAAGAAGCCCGTCGTATATATGTATATATATACATATATATATATATGTGTGTGTGTGTATATATATGTTTGTGTGTCAGTGTTTGCCCCCCTCCAACATCGCTTGACAACCGATGCGGGTGTGTTTACCGCCCCGTTACTTAGTTCTTTGGCAAAAGAGACCGATAGAATAAGTACTAGGCTTACAAAGAATAAGTCCTTGGGTCGATTTGCTCGACTAAAGGCGGTGCTCCAGCATGGCCACAGTCAAATGACTGAAAGAAGTAAAAGATTAAAAGAGTATTATCAAGAACGTTATGAGGAAACAAATTCGGTGAGAAAGATTTGAAACTGTACTTATACATATAAAAACGCTTCGTCACAGAATAGTATAAGTTGCTCTAGAGAATTTCGCCTTCCTCATTATGTAGTTAAATTTGCATTTTATATCAAGGCGTTCAGTAATCTATGCAATAAGATGATACGTATATCCATTTCATTTATGTTACCCCTGAAGATCTGTTGCCTTGGGACTCAACTAAACGAATTCGGTGCTTCCATAACCTGTTTCTGCTTGAACATTAATCTTCCTGTTGGTTTTATTTTTGCAACAAAAGTAAACAGTGCGGCTGAGTGTTTAAATAAACTTTGCATAATATCAAATATCTAATTTCATTAATTCGTCTACGTTTTTAGAGTATCTGAATATTCATAAGGTGATATCTGTAAGTTGCTCACTAGCTAAAATGTGTGTGGAGGCGCAATGGCCCAGTGGTTAGGGCAGCGAACTCGCGGCCATAGGATCGATTGAGCGAAAACACCTAAAGCTCAACGAGGCTCCGGCAGGGGATGGTGGCGAACCCTGCTGTACTCCTCCACCACAACTTGTGTATGTATACATACTGATACTTGCACATAACCACATACTTACACACATTTTACATGCACACGCGCGTACACACACACACACACACATCGTATTTCATGTTTAGATATGGGAGACAGTAGATGGGAACGTATGTGTACCCGTAGACTGGGCACTGGATGCACTAGATTGATGATGCGTTTTCGGTGAATTGAAGATAGGAACTGCAACCAAACAGGTTATTTGTAGAAGGAGAAGTTCCTTTTGTCTCTAGAAACAAGAGACGGTAGATACGGTGTTCGGAGCTGAATTAAAGATCGATAAAGGTCGGTTGGCGTGTCGTAGTCGGAGGTGTGGTAATGTTGAACGATATGCACCCACTACACGCTCTCATTTCAACAGGCACACAAACTCCGCAGCTTCTTCCTCCATCATTTTCCTTCTATTCGGCTTCTCGCTTAGTTCGATCATTATCTACAGTACAGGACAACCAGCTGTCGCATTTACCCGTTCCTTTTCTCCAGCACCATCAATCATCAATAGACCGCGTTACGGCAACTTTCATTTCATGGAATTTTTCTACGACTAGCCTAATCAAAAGACGCTGCTGTGATTTCATAAGATAAAGCGGCCAAGTATGTCCGTTATGTTTGCGTAGCACCTCAGAGAGATCTGATTTGGCAACAGGGTACATGTCGCCCAGTGTCACCTCTCCGTCATCATTGACAATCAATATCTATCGGACTAGGGCCCGGAACACTTTTGTCCCATATTTCACTTCCAAAAACAACTTTTCACACTCTTCGACTTTACTTCCTATTTTCAGTTTAACATCAGCTCTGCTCTGCAAATCTAGCATTACACCGTGTCCGCTCCAGAAGTATGCACCAGTTCCTATTTATTCTATCTTAGCTCTTAATTATCAAAGATGAGACTCCTTTAACCAATTATTAGTGTTGCATAGTTGCGGGCCATTTTATACCCCAAACCATCTCTTCTCGAAGATCTTGCCTGTGAAGGAGCGATAAAGAGTGGGGAGGGGTTGCTAGAAAATAGCGTTGCATTGGCGCTGATGAAGGAACGGGATGGAAAGAAGGCCCTCGTTGAGACCGATGACTATTGCAAGATGTCTATTAATTTGAAGTGGGAAGAGCAGGGGGGAGGATTTGAAGAGGAGTAGGACTGATTGATGCCATGGATTGAAATGGGTGTACTGCCTACAGACGTGAGAGAAGGTATCAAGATAGGAGGAGATAAGTTCAGTGGCGAGTATTTACTCGCAGAGTCAAAGGGTCGTTTTCACACATATATGCATAGGACCAAATATAATTAAATGACCCACTGGAGAAATATGCATAATTTTTTTTTAGGATCAGCAAAGAAAATAAAATTATCTGTACCAAAATTCGTAGGATACCGATATATCTGTGTCATATATTCAGGGCTTCGTTGTTAGTTATAAACAAATGAATACTTTCTGTGTAAATTAGAACAGAATTAAAAGTTTCCATCTTACTTTTCTAGTGATTGTTTCAGCAATATATATATAAATAACTTTTGCTGATCTCAAGTTAACTTACATGCCAATTTTACATAACTTCTCCGATGTTCGACATAATCAAGCACTATGAGTCTATAATATTCTACATGATTTTATCTCTCAACTAAACTATTATGGCGACGATCCAAATGAAGAAACAGCAACTCAGTGTGAATCGCTTGCTCAATATCTTATCAAGAAGTTATTTATTATATATTGACTGTTCGTTGGCAACTTTCTGCCATATTCAGAATTATGCAGTTGGGTGGAAAATTGTAACGTTTTACCAAATTTTTCCTATTGTAACTTTGACTTTATGCCGCAATAATCTAATCTTTTTTTTTTTTTTGCACTACAGATATTGTCTTTTTTCACTTCATAACAAATGATACAGTGTGAAGATTTCGATATTTTTTTAGTACATTGTAAGTCTCACAAGATGCAATTTTTTTCTCATAAATAAACTAGCAAAACCACCAATGTCTGTATTTCACAAGGGATGATAAATAATCGGTTCGTCGGTGTCAAACTT
>NC_068992.1:23756891-23757938 GCF_001194135.2 Octopus bimaculoides
ACTAAATTTAACATTACTGAGTTCCAACTTACTTTATTGCATACATATCCTTTACGATGTTTCGGTTAAGTTGGAAAAAAACTGTTGAAGCAGAACATGTGTTGAAGAACCATAATAAACCACAGTTAAATAACATACTTTAAATTATATTCTGACTGAGAGAGAAAGAACCCTTTTACCATATACGTTGTAATACATAAAGTACACACGTTTTAACCAAACGAACTAAAAATTCTTGTCGTTTCATTATAACATCAAATTTGTATTGGTAAAATCATTTAAAAACTTAGAAATGTCTTTCAGTATTTCTTCCTGTGCTTAGGATTCTGAGTTCAAAACCAACTGATGTGTATTCTGCATTTCATCCTTACAGGGTCGATAGAATATAGAATTGGTGTTGACTTATATTGTTATCTGAAAAATTCCAGGATGTCTGCCTAGATTAGAAACCATTACTGCTGTTAATTTTTCTTCTTAGTAAACTGTGCTGAATATTCACATTCATTTTGTGTTTAAACTCCACAAGTTGCCCTCTACTAAAATTTATTGCCGCGTACGTATTTCCAGGATTTATTTACTTCGGATTTACATAAGGTTTTATGGTTTACTTTTTTAAAATCTGTTCATCCATCTCTAACTCATAAATTCATATCATTTTCCCTGTACATATTTCGATCGAATATAATTACCATTTTTTGCATGGAATGTCTAGCTTTTAAAATACACAGCAAATTCTTAGAACATCTCAAATGTATCTTACAGTTTTTTTTTTGTTAATTATTTAAGTATTTCTTTCAATGTCTTAGAAATATATAACTGGACTGAATTTCAAAATCATCAACATATCGGGTTTTGTCAAGCAAATGTGAAACTATATATGTGCTTGAATGCATGTATGTGCGATTATGTGCGTGTATACATACACACGCACAACGTACACAAACACACACATATATAGATGTCCATTGTGTGTATATGTATATGAGTATATATATGAATGTATATATATATATATATATATATATATATATATATATATATATATAT
>NC_068992.1:23758387-23761149 GCF_001194135.2 Octopus bimaculoides
ACACACACACACACACACACACACACACACACACACACACACACACATATATATATATATATATATATATATATATATACGCTTCTCACGTTCCACTGAATTCCCTTCGGCACCTAACGCCTGGTATACAGTTCACCTATTCAGACAGGGTCGATTTTATGGAGGGAGTAAGATAACGTACAACACATACGTTTAATCATTATAAACAAATCATTACTGCGGGTCTTTCGGCAAAAGCCGAACGCTCGTACGTCGTCTTTGACGCGAGAATCCATCATATGTGCGTGTATGTGCTTATGTGTTTGTGTATGTGTGTGTGAGTGCGTATGTGTATGTATAAGCTTCTAAGTATCTTTTCTCTCCGCATTTGCACACATATGGCATGGTCAAGTGTAGCATAAAGAGCTGAGCAGGTTTATCTACTACAGAACCAGAAACACACTGTTCCGCAAGTGGAAGTCTTAGCCACTTAACTATACTGAAAGTTTTGAAGGAGATAATTTAAAATTTCCCAAGCACACACGCACATAGATAAACACAGACACAAACACACATACACACACACATACACATATAGACAATCAGTTATATACACATAATTCCACTTCATATTATATGCGTTATTCGATCTCCAGCCATAGAGATATATATTCGGAAGTATATATGAGATCTTGTACAGCCAGAGGAAATTCAAAGGTTATTAAATATTCCGAACTAGCAGAAACATTAAAGCATCGTATGGAATGATTCGCAATATTTGTTCTGGTACTCATCGCACCGAGTTCAAATGTCGCGCAATTCAATTTTGCCTTTCATTATAACGTAATCAATAAATAAATCGACATTCAAGAATTGGCTTTAATTCTTTGTTTTCTCTACATATTTTTCTCCATTTCTCTTTGCCTTCCCATCTGCTTTGCTACCTCTTTACATTTGCCACCTCTTCCTCTTTCTCTCTCTATCTGTTTCTTTCTGTCTTTCTTTCTTTCTTTCTCACTCTGTGTGTGTGTCTCTCTCTTTCTCTCTCTTTCGGCGTGAGCCTAGCGACCTAGGAAAGCTGATATGTTAAAGAAAATGTTGATCATATCATGTCACTACCCTCATTTGCACCTCTTGCCTGGGATTCTCGACAGGAAGAGGTCTAGTTTTGATTTGAAAACACCTACATCCACTTTGTGTAGTTTCTTCAGGTTATTTGGTAGAATATCAAACAACTGTGGTCATCGGAAATCCAGGCTGTTGCAGTTACTGGTCCTGAAGTCACATGGCATTGCTGGGTTTTTTGGCACTGTGCAGTGTCGATCCGTTCTGGCATTTGTGTAGCTTTAAATGCCAAAATTTGGCGCAATATTTTCCAAGTCTTCCAGATGTATATTACTGCATGCCTCTCCCGTCTTCACTCCGGGGGGTGGGGGGGTAGAGTCTTACCTGTTTCAGTTTTTCCCAGTAGCTGAGCTGTTGCAATGAGACGATCTTTGTGATGCTTCGCTGGATTGCTGTTAATTTTACACTGTATGTATATGTATGTATGTATGTATATATATCTATATATATATATATATATATATATATATATATATATATATATATATACCCAATCCTGTTCATACAACGATTGGGGCAAACTAATCGGTATGCAGCACTTACTCGGTATTACCTGTATCGTCCGCGGTTTGGTTAAATCCAATACCCTCCTCAACCTTACATATATATATATATATATATATATATATACGTACACCTCTCTATATATATATATACATACATACATACATATAGTTGAAATTTTGAGAAAAGCAAGAGACGAAATAGTTGTATAAACAACAAGCACGTGTATTAGTTTGACGCTCGGGAAAGTGAAAAAATCTTTTACGTCTCGAGCCTACGCTCTTCAACAGAAAGGAATAAGACGAAATAAACAGAGAGAGAATGAAAATGCTTGTGGATTTAGCGGTCAAGTATGGCGACTGGTTAGGAAAACAAAACTTCTGTTTTTTATCTATTTTACTTTGCCTCGCAATCCTTTGAGTAATCTTCTAATTCGTTCTTATATATGTACCATTTTCCTATTCTTCACAAAGATCTTAAATATTCTGAGGCCTTAAGTAGCCATGTATGGAGGATATTTCATCCTGTTTTCGAAATCATCAGCATGACATAACGCTAGGCAAATACATTACGTTAAAATAAACATTTAACGAAGTGAAATATTTAAGAAAACAGCCAAGAAATATATTTTCTTTTTTTCTTTCGCTGGCTGCTGATAGTTTGCTAAGAAAGAGCCAAAAGTCTTACTTACATATTTATTTCAAGGGAATTTATACCGTAGTTAAATTGCTAGTCTTGACCAAAACGAATTTTACAAGTCGTTGTTGGTTCCTATATTCCAGGCGTAGATAATAAACTGCAGCTAGTATTGTATAGTTGCTTAATCATCGTTATGAGTTATCAGAGATTTAGGTTTATTTTTCCACGGATACCTAACGCTATGAGCATTGCTATCATTTTGTCATTTTGTGTGGATATAAATCAGAATTCATAACCAGAGTAACACAAACATGTGGTGCTCTATATATTATCATGTTCCCACAGGTGAAGCAGTATTAAATTAAAATAACCATGTATGCATCATACTTAATGTACATTCCAAAGTAACTAGCTTCTTATCAGGCAAGTTACGGCGGTTTTTGTCCGAGAGGTAATGTCATAAGTATGTTCTGCCTTTTAAAACACTACATATATACTCGTATATATATATATAT
>NC_068992.1:23761430-23764700 GCF_001194135.2 Octopus bimaculoides
GATCTATATATATATGAGCATGTACACACATGCACATATATATATCGGACGGGACGGAAAATACTCCTGCATCTGGTTAGCATAAATGCCAAATGCATCTCAGTCTTGTAGGGTCTTCTTAATGACAGGTATTCGAAGCCGGTCTCATATCTGGCCGAACTTTCTGCGGTGATACTTAATGTCTATTAATATAGAATTTCGGAAATTATATGTATCGATAAACTAAGTAGTTGTCTATGGATGGTATGAAGAATTTTGCCGTTTCCACGCCGCTATCCAACAACTGACAGTGTCACAGAAAAGTAGGTTACTAGTTATAATACTGATTTATTTAAAGCATTTAGAATGAGATTGTAATTTTTAGATATGAATATATCGTATTGTCTGGTTGAATTCATATTCAGCAGAATTCATCCCAGGAAATCACAGCGAGTATAAGGTTTAGATGAAGTAGATTAATTAGCATATTAGAGGTGATTATTTTCTAATTTCGATAAGGAAATCTCGTTAATTGAGAAGTGAGTTCCCGAAAATTTGAGATTAGCGTGTAAGTCAATATTTCTTGTAACCACAGGGGGCTATTATACCTAAATGTGGTTTTGATGGGGTGTTATCATATTTATAGTCATTATTTTAAACAATTCTCGCTGGATTAAAAAATGTATGCTAATGGTCACTAACACCTAGAGTTGAAAAAAAAAACAAATAGAATTCAATAAAAAAAAATCTACTCTTAAAGGTTATCTTTTTCGCCATTCTGAAAATCAATGTGAAAATACTTACGACCATATAATGAAGACAAACTTCAATTTGATACACGCAACACTATGTCTTCCCTGGTCTTCAAGAGATTTATAATAAGTATTTGATTACGGTATGTTTACGTTGCTTTTTTAATGTGAAGTTTTGTATAAACTAAATGCGCCATAAATATATCTAAAAGAGGCGAGTACAAAATCCTGATCCGAATCATATGCGCCCTGCTTATTTGATTTCCAACTCTCCATCTGTTATTAACATTTGCTTATCGTGAGTTTGTATCCAACAAAGGAAGAGAACACATTATTAATATCAGTCTAAATAAAAGAAAGGAAGTCAATGTTTGAATAACTTTGATCTTAGTTATGCTAGATCAGAGCTGATCTAAAGCTAAGCAACGATAAGAACTACTCTTATATTCTTAAGTAAAGATACAAAGATTCTATTAGCAAATCCGAAATTACTTTCCTATTAGTGTGGCGTGCAGTTTTAATGCACAGGATAATATTACTAAATTTGTTAAAGGGTGCATATAAAACCCCAGTCTCATGTGGTTTAGCTTAGTAAAGATAAATTCTTCTATGAACAGAATGTCAGTTTATATCTAGTAATATACTAAAATTATTTAGTACCTACTTACGATAACAAGGAAATGAATTGATGCTATATACAGAAGCACAAGTATGCAGCAAATAAAATTTCATTTTCACTGAGCAAAATAGTTTAGCGGTTTACCAAGCGAATCAATGGCTATCACTACTTGTGCATCGTTGAATTTTATCTTGATTAAGTTCTATATTTTGGCATTGACTTACAGAATTGTAAGAAAAGATACACTACAACATTTAGCATTTCAATACAAATTAAGGGATGGAATTAAAACCCAGACACATTTGAATTTTCATTATTCAATCTGAATGCTATATAAACTTCAATATACCGCCAAATAATGGATACATTGATCACGAATTGAACAGTTTTGTTGTGGTCAGTTGTAATGATGGGTCATACTAGTATTAATGGCCCTCACTGAGTTGGAACACCGTTTTCATTTTTTTAAAAACTTATATAACTCTCACTAGTATGAGAAGCCATTTAATGAAAATGGTACCATCTCTCTTCTATCAACTAATTGAGTTCACTATAGAGAGTACTTCTTCTCCAGATCTTTGATGCTATGCTTTACTACAACTTTACAGAACTTCATGAGGAAACAACACAGGATCATCTACAAGGATGTTTGTTCTGCTTGAAAACAGGAACATTTCTCACCTATTACATCGTACAGTTATAAAAGCAAAGACCATAGGTGACGTAGTTTTAGGGATAATTTGTGGGCTACATTCGCAAAGGCAAGAGAAGTGAAGTCAAATATGGAATATTAATCGTAGGTTTACTCAACCAATGCTGTCATGGGGGTTAAGTTACAATAACTATGTCTACACTCATACACTAAATTGCCTGTAAAATGACATATGGGATTATTTTTTTTTTATTTCAAAACAATATCAAACATGTATAAATTTGCGTATTGATAGAATGCAGCATGTGACATAAAGGTTGTGATAACGTCCCTATCTAGTAGGATTGATCATTGATAGTGAGGTAATTATAGATTTATTTCGGGAATGCTAATTATAATGAAACCATTATTATGTTTGTTCTTGTGTAGGATGACGTAGTTTAAGAGAAATTGATTTTAAAAAATGTTGATTAAACAAAAATGTGGTTTTCTTATTTCAACGTTAAATATAAAGGATTGGCACAATGAATTTGTATGATAAACATCCGGCGTGATGTTGTCACTAATAACGGCGTTTATTTTAAACAATTGAATAGGCAATCAGAAGATCCCATTCTACTATGATGGCAGCACATTTATAAATAGTGATCCGAAATATATGAGTGGTTCTACGTCGAATACGACGATGAGTGTTCCTGTTAGTCCCCTACTCTAACCATCTCAGCCTTAACTCCTGAAATAGATCAGCGTCGTGTTCAGGGAGAGTGCTAATTTTGGTTAATTTTACGCTTTTGAAAACTGGGTTACATTTCAAAAAATTTCTGGACCGAAATAAATATAAAAATAAAAATGTAAAACCAGAAAGGATCGAGGCCCAATTTGACTATGGTTGATTGAAAATAGGACCCAGTAAGAAAAATTACGGAAAGAAATATTAATTCAATGACGCAAGCGAAGCTTTGTGGTAAGAAGTTTGCTTCCCAATCACATGGTTCCGGGTTCAGTTCCATTGCGAGACACCCTGGCTAAGTGTCTTCTATAATAGACTCGGGACGACTAAAATGGATTTGGTAGACGGAAACTGAAAGAAGCCCCATATATATATATATATATATATATATATATATAAAACATATATATGATATATATTACATATATATAATATATATATATACCATATATGTATAATATATATATAATACATATATTACATATATATAATATATATATACCATATATATATATATATATATATATATATATATATA
>NC_068992.1:23765058-23767971 GCF_001194135.2 Octopus bimaculoides
CACAGTAACGATGACTTTTGTTCACAATTATATATCCCTGAAAGAGATTTGAATTTATCCAGTTGCATCTCGGTAACATGTGCTTATACAGAATGATATTCAGCACTGAATATATTCTAATTATTTATAATATAATATAGGATAAATTCTTTATAAGAATTTATCAAGTAGTCAGCGTGAAAAAGCCTCATAATGAAAAAATAACGAAAAATTTCGTGATGAAAAGATTCATCGTTTCTCCATAGATATATTTAAATATATATAAAAAGGGCATTAACTGTGTATTTATACCTCACGCTATCGAGGGACTAAATAAGTCAAAAAACTACCAAAAATAAGTAACACATTTACCGAAAGCGAGGGAATGCAACTTTTCAAATTTTATATATATATATATATGTGTGTGTATATATGTATATATGTATATATATGTATGTATAGATAGATAGATAGATAGATAGATAGATAGATAGATAGATAGATAGATAGATAGATAGGTAGGTAGATGAATATATTAGATTACCTATTTCTGCCATCCTGTTAATCAATGCAGAATTAAGGCGGAACTTATTCAAAATGAAGTTCGATGATACACATTTAATGATAGGCATTGAATAACTTGGCAAGAAACTAAATTATTAGACAACTTCTTCATGAAGGAAGAAAAGACGATTTTAAAAAATACGTAAATTTAAATTTTCATAATATTCACTTCTAGAATTTCATATAGTTTTCTTATAAAATTCCCCTTGTTGTATTTCGTATCCTGATTGTTGCTTGATGGTAGTGGGTAGTGGTAGGAAGTAGGTCTAAAGGTGTTGGGAGGAAGGGAAACATTTGTTATAGTTTTGGCACAAGGCCAGCATCGTACTTCTTGATGCCTTTGAAATGCAGCTGCATGAATATTTAAACGTGGTTTGAAGTCGAACTTTTAGGCGACGAGCTGACAGAATCGTTAGCACGCCGGTCGAAATGCTTAGCGGCATTTCGTCCGTTTTACGTTCTGAGTTCAAATTCATCCAACTCCACTTTGCCATTCATCCCTTGGGTATCGGCAAAATAAATACTAGTTAAGAACTGCGGTTGAGGTAGCAGACGTACTCACTTCCCCAAAATTGCAGGTCTTGTGCCAAAATTTGAAAGCCATATTGCTAGTCCTTTATTGCAAAATTTTCCAATGATCTTATTAAGATATTCTTGTCAAACGAGACCGCCTGAATTGCTAAGTTTACATACAATTTTACGGCATTCAGCTATTAGGGAATGTTACGTAAATGGAAATTAGATCATTTTTATATTGACTAAATCATAGGTTTTAATTTTTTTTGATTCAGAAAATCTATCATTTAAGCTGAAAAAGCAAATTGAGGCTCAGATACTGCCATCCCGTGGATACTGCCAGGAAAATTGTGCATTTTAAGAATAAAAACAGTTCACTAAGTTGTAATATGTATAATTTTCAAATAAGTTGTCATGTTTATAATATAATGCTGTTGTAATGTGTATAATTTTCAGGGTGTCTTGAGTGTTTAAATATCGCTATAAGCTATAGGAGTAAATTTATGACGTTTCTCAATGAAGCCAAAGTAGATTTCCTGCATACGGTTACAATCTGCCTGAATCTCAAAGGAATATGTTAGATATTTCAAATAATAATCACTTTTAAACATGGCATCACAAATACGAAAAGAAATAATAAATATTTTATTGGAATGGCTTTGCTTGTGAGCATAGTAATCTTAATATTACTTTTTGTGTTCAGTAACTTGCGAGGAGAGTCTAGAAATTCAAGAGAACTTGCTGAGTCTTAAGTGTATCTGACCTTAGACCCTAATGATGGAAATCCGGTTTCTGTAGCATACACGTGAGAACGCGACAATCTTCCTGAAGAGGACGCTGGTCTGTTGTAAGGTTCAAAGCCAGCATGTTTAAGGGGCAGCAGTGAGTCAATTACATCGATCGCAGTATTTGAATGTTTGTTTATGTTCTCAACCGTGAATGGACGGAAGGCAAAGTTGACCTCGGAGAGATTTGAGCTCAGAACGTACAGCACCGGAAGAAATATGCGCACAGCATTGCTCGACATCCTGCCGATTCTCCCGACTCACCTGCCTCACTTTCATTATAGAAAGGTTTGTGCCAATATATTATTTTCTACTCTGGGCACAAGGCACGAAATTTTGGGGGAGGGGGCCAGTCGATTACGTCAACCTCTTTAGGCAACTGGTACTTCATTTCTAAACCCCGAAAGGATGAAAGGCAAAATCGACCTCGCTGAAATTTGAAGTCAGAAAGTAAAGACAGGCGAAATGTCACTAGGCATTTCGCTCGGTGTGCTAACCATTCTTATTTCTTTACTGCCCACAAGGGGCTACACACAGAGGGGACAAACAAGGAAAGACAAACGGATTAAGTCGATTATGTTGAACCCAGTACGTAACTGCTACTTATTTAATCGACTCCGAAAGGATGAAAGGCAAAGTCGACCTCGGCAGAATTTGAACTCAGAACGTAGCGGCAGACGAAACACTGCTAAGCATTTTGTCCGGCGTGCTAACCTTTCTGCCAGCTCGCGGCCTTATGCCGATATTATATTGACAGATTGACTGTTTTATTTAACTTCAATGCCACTAGACCATTCTACTACAAACGTACTTTTGCAGTATAATCTAAGAGGAATTGTATTTATTGTTGAATGAAACAAAAAACGCCGTATGATACCGACACACATTTCGCAACACACACGCGCACACATAGACACCCACACACGCGCACAAACAAATATATATATATACATACATATATATATATATATAGATAGATAGATAGATAGATAGATAGATATGTATATACATATATATATATATATATATATATATAGATAGATATCTTTTTATTATAGCCACACAGGGC
>NC_068992.1:23772421-23774836 GCF_001194135.2 Octopus bimaculoides
ATATATATATATATATATATATATACATATATACATACATACATAAATATATACATATACACATACATATATATATATATATAGACATACATATCATTACATATATATATATACATATATATGTATACTTATATATACATATATACATATATAAGCATACACATATATATATACATATATATGTACACACACACACACACACGTGTGTGTGTGCGTGCGTGTGCGTGCGTGTGTGCTTGTGTGTGTGTGTGTATGTGTGTGTGTGTGTGTGTGTGCGCACAAACACACTAGCTGAATAGCCCGTCGTTGCGAGGCAATTTTTACAGTAGAATGTCTTATATAAATTTTTATTTCATCAATATCAGAGCATGCCTTCCCCGAAAGATAGGCTTCTTGACCAGGATAGATATGTGCAATTTCGCCAAAAGAATTCTGTGAGTATTTTTTGCCTTTTAAAATTATTTACATGTCCGTTTCGCATAACTTTATTCATTAAAGCTTCAAAAAATATTACAATGGTTTTCTTTGTAATGATTTACTTTCGTTTAATTAATAAAAGTTCCTACTCCTAATGATCGTGCTTGTATTTCGTGATGCAGAAAATGCCAGCTATCAAGCTGCTATGATGCAGAAAATGCCAGCGATCGTGCAGTTATGATGTAGACAATGCCAGCTTCCATATTCTGTTTTCTGTTTTAAGTAAAACTGATGAAATTTAAAAGTTAGTAACATTCTTATGAAAATTTTCTGGAACAAATACATAGCAAAATTGGATTTAACGTGGAAAAGTATTTGAATATACCAAATTTGAACATTTTGGCGTAATTCGTCAATCTCGCAATATGTGACACCATCAGGATTGGCCATACAAACGTTCAGAGACAGACAGTTATTGGATGTGACACACCGCGCGCGCAAACACACATATTTACAAACATACACACAGGTAATCATGTGTTTAAAATGGTGTGTAGTGGAGATATGTATATATATTTGTATGTATATATATGTATGCATGTGTGTATCTTTGTGTGAGTGTTTCTTTGCGACGGAAATCAGAAAAGCCACCTACTCTCTCTCATTAAAGATACGTATTCCTCACACCCACTTTACTGTGTGTGTGCATGCACGTGTGACAGTGTGCGTGTACATGTGTGTTCGAGTGTGTGTTGCATCTGTGTATTTACGAAAGCATGTATGCAGTGTCGCGTGTGTATAACAGCCATTTCATCGTTAACATCCCCATGCCACCACTGTTCTCACCTTCACTGATATAAGTCACATTCTCTCTGCTACTTACCTTTTCCTTAATCTAACATATTCTGTACCCTTCCATTTTTCATATAATTCGACCATCGCCCCTGGGGGGAACATTATGATTTTTTATTGAAATCCAATTAGCCTGTTGTTGAACTGAATATTAGTGTAACATGTATGCAAAGTTTCGTGTATATTGGTTCGCTGGGTTAAGCACTATGATGGTAACAGGCAAACATTCTCATTTATATATTAAATATGTTTCTTTCTCTTCCTCTCTGTCTCTCTCTCTCTCTCTCTATATATATATATATTTCTTTCCTTGTTTCTTTCTGTATTCCTTTCTGTGGAACAGCGTAGGATCGAAACATTAAAGACTTTTTCACTTTCGGAGCGTTATACTAATACATCTGTTTGTTGTCAACACCAGCTTTCTTCGTCTTTTGTTTTTTTGTGAACTCTCCTTCAGGAGTGGCAACAAAAAAAAGAAAGAGACCTCAATATTAAGCAAATAGAGGAATGTATCTGTGAAAATATGCTACTGAATAAGTGTCACATATTTATATATATATATATATATATACACATGTATATATCTGTATATACATATATATGTATGTATATATGTATATAAATATAAATTTATATATACATATATAGATAGATAGATAGATAGATAGATAGATTTTGCTTATGTTTTCAAAATTCACTGCAAAATTTTTGTTTAGAGCATTTGAGTAGTTGCAAAATCCTGAAAGAAAAGTTAATATAATGATTGATGTAGCAATAATATTCAAATCCGATTCACGACGTTTCCTGTAAACTATTTCAATCTATCCTACGATGAAGCTGAAATATGATTCTCCCTGTGTGGTCATTGGGAATTATAATATATACTTTCCAGTAAATAGAGATAAATATCAACAGAATGAATGACGAACTTGGAGAGATGGAGAGAGTAAGAGATATAAGAGGAGAACGATAAAGACCGAAGCTGCAAATAAGAGAGAAGAAAATATTATAATTTAAATACCTACAAATCAGAATAAAGCAAGGACACCTATATTCGTGTTGATTTATTTCATAGGAATAAATTTCATAGAGGCAGGGATATAAGAATTAATCTTTTCTATTAATATATATATATATATATATATA
>NC_068992.1:23777628-23778085 GCF_001194135.2 Octopus bimaculoides
TACATGTTTGCAGTTCGGTGAGTGAGACAAGCTGCGGGAAGGCGTGCCTCCCCTCCACTAGTACTCTATAGAACGCATTGGTCGTTTGGAAGCTGCACAAGTTTGATCCCGGACGGCAGAGCTGTTGTAGAGCTTGGCGACACTCGCGGTGCCAATCGCCCAGTTTCGGTCTCTTCCTGATACATGTTTGCAGTTCGGTGAGTGAGACAAGCTGCGGGAAGGCGTGCCTCCCCTCCACTAGTACTCTATAGAACGCATTGGTCGTTTGGAAGCTGCACAAGTTTGATCCCGGACGGCAGAGCTGTTGTAGAGCTTGGCGACACTCGCGGTGCCAATCGCCCAGTTTCGGTCTCTTCCTGATACATGTTTGCAGTTCGGTGAGTGAGACAAGCTGCGGGAAGGCGTGCCTCCCCTCCACTAGTACTCTATAGAACGCATTGGTCGTTTGGAAGCTGCA
>NC_068992.1:23785881-23787176 GCF_001194135.2 Octopus bimaculoides
TATATATAGATATATATATAGATAGATAGATACATTTCTTTTATTAGCCACACAGGGCTCAACGAAGATGGGACAAATACAATGTAGAGCTTTTCTTTTTGGGAGGGGGAAGGAAAAAAAGGGGGGGTCGATCAAAATTGATCGTAGGAAGGAAAAAGGGGGGAGTTCGATCAAAAGGGATCGAAAAAAAAGGGCGATCAATAGGGATCGTGTATCACACAGTAATGTTCTCGTGTAAAAGGAGGGGAAGACAGTTTAGGTTTGGCCGTGGAAAGAAAAGCCTACGGAAAAGACCACGGTAACCTTGGTTAATAAGATAGATAGATAGATAGATAGACACATAGATATTGTCTTTGTGTGTGTGTGTGTGTGTGTGTGTGGTTATATACGTAGGTTTATACCCTTGTGTATTGCGTGCGTCTGTGTGTGTGTGTATGTTTTACTGTATGTTGTCAGTATTAGAAAAGTTTCCATGGAAACGATATATTAGATTAATTAAGTCAAGACATGTAATCGCCTCAAGGCCGCTGGCACATGACCTTGAATCAATTAGGTTGTAATTTCGTGCTGGAAGTAATATCAATTGATCTGCAGCTGTTGTGATTAAGACTAGTTTCCTCTTCTCCCTCAAATACGGTAATCATCTCAGCCAAGGTTGAGATGTCAAAGAACGCGTCTCAATAATTGTTTTAAATATATGTATCTACAACCACTGACATAGCATCAGCATTCGTATATTTCCACAAAGTTGCCTACGTCATCATCACCATAATCTCCACCACCACAACCACCAACAACAACAACACAACAACAGCAACAACAACAATACCACTACCATTGTCGTCGTCGCTGCAATGGTCTTCCTCCTCGTAATCGATGCCTTCATTTCCGACGTCAACATAGTCGTCGTCTTCGTCGTTTGTGCCGCCGTCAGCACAATCATGATCTTCACGACGATGCACCACCTCCTCCCCCTCCCCTCGATTATCATCATCGTTCTCTTCATCGTCATTATCATCATCATGATTATGGTAACGATGGCAAAGGCGACGATGACGATGACAATGATCCCCCTCCTCCTCCACTTTAATTATCATCATCAACATCATCATCATCATCATCAACGTCATCGAATTTTTATTATTATTATTATTATTATTATTATTATTATTATTATTAATAATAATATTATTATTATCATCATTATTATTATTATTATTATATATATACATATATATGTACGTATATATATATATATAAACATATGCATATATACATATATATATATATACATA
>NC_068992.1:23787433-23789490 GCF_001194135.2 Octopus bimaculoides
ATATATAAATACACACATATATATATGTATATATATATTGACTTCCTGGAGGTGTGAGGCTGTTGGAAGAGAATCTGCAGAGCTTAGCAAACAATTTCACAGAATTGTATTCCTTGCAAACTTACATTAATTAGTGTTAGGCATCTGTTTCTATAATGAGCAGAATGTTTGTAATGAGCAGATTGTCCTCGTAGTGTTACTGCATATCCCAAAGTGTAGCATGATCGAGTAGAAATGTAATCAGGAGCATCCTGACAAGATATAATCGCAACAGTTTTGTTTACAAATAGAGTGCATCTAGCAGAACGAGAGAGTGAATACAGACAGAGGCGGCGAAAAATAGAGAGAGAAAGGGAGAAAGAGAGAAAGACAGAGACAGAGAGACGGGAAGTATGGTAATCTATCTACACAAAGTATGAAATCAAAGTTCATGCCAGCAGGATTTCATTTCCGTGAGTATAGAACCGGAATGAATATACAACGAATTCCAACTAATGTTGTTAATATTCTGCCAGTTCTAAGGTGGTGGGCTGGCAGAACGATTAGCATGCCTCTAAAATGCTTAGCGACATTTCGTCCGTTTTTACGTCTTGATGTAAAATTTCGCTGAGTTCGACGTTGGCTTTCATCCTCTGAGCACTGGAGTCGACGTAATCGACGTACCCAACCCGAACATGCTGGCTTTGTGCTAAAATTTTAAACCAATATTTTTTTCTACTCTAGACACAAGGCCTGAAATTTTGGGGATGCGGGTCAGTCGATTAGATCGACCCCCAGGACGCAAATGGTACTTAATTTATCGACTCCGAAACGATGAAAGGCAAAGTTGACGAGATCGGCAGAATTTAAACTCGGAACGTAAAGGCAGCCGAAATACCGCTTAGCATTTCGCCCGGTGTGCTAACGTTTCTTATTTCTTTATTGCCCAGAAGCGGCTAAAAACAGAGGGAACAAGCACTGAGAGACAGAGGGATTAGGTCGATTACATCGACTCCAGTGCGTAACTGGTACTTAATTTATCGATCCCAAAGGATGAAAGGCAAAGTCGACCTCAGCTGAATTTGAACTCAGAGCGTAACGTCAGACGAAATACCACTTAGCATTACGGCTGGCGTGCTAACGTTTCTGCCAGCTCGTCGCCTTAATTTGAAACCAATATTCTGCAAATAGTAAGACGCTGAGCTGGCGAAATCGTTAGCAAGCCGGGCAAAATGCTTAGCGGAGTTTCATTTTTCTTTACGTTCTGAGTTCAAATTCCACCGACGTCGACTTTATCTTTCATTTATTTGGGGTCGATAAAATAAGTACCATTTGAGCACAGGAGTCGATTTAATGGAATTAGCCCCTCCCCCGTGAAATTGCTGGGTCCTTGTGCCGAAATTTGAAACCAATTTGAAACCAATTTTCACTCTCCCTATAAACGTAACAAGAAAATTGCAGCAAAATTGAGTGATAGTGTTATCAGACGCACTATGCTGATCATCGTTTGTCTTGACATTGCGTTTTTATTCTTCTCTTCCGCTTTTTTTTTTATATGAGCATTGCGTATTCATACTTCTCTCTCCGGTCCCGACTCAAAACCGTTTACAGATGACAACCATCTCACGATTCGTATCAGTGTTTCGTTATTATACAGCATTATTGTGTATAAGGTTCAATGGTCCTACGCTGTCATATGATATCACAGTAATTTGGTCATATGATATCACATTAAAGGTGCACGTGGATGAGGAATATTGGACCACTAGTGTAAAGTTTCGCGAATAGGAATTCAATTGCTGGAACAACTGAATAATAATCGTCGTGATTGACGGAGAATCTAACACGAGTGGGAGGTTGTTTATAGCTTTGAAGAATAAAAATTCATTTCAAACAGCTTCACGCCGAGTCTCACATTTAAAAACAACATTTCTGTAATTTGTGTATTTCTCATCATTCTCTTTCTCCCCGTGTCTCTCTCACATACACTCTCTCACATATATGCACACTAACACATACACAGACACACACACACACACACACACACACACACACACACACACACACACACACACACA
>NC_068992.1:23790386-23791133 GCF_001194135.2 Octopus bimaculoides
CATTTTTGGAATTTCAGTGTGTGGCATTATTCTGTAGTAATGCTCCTTATATAAATATAAACGAATAATTATATTCTTGGGAATAGACATTTCCCTTATGAATTTTTTTACACACTGGCTTCCTGATAAAGTTCTTGCAAAAGATTTTTATCCTTTTTTGAATTTATTAATCAAATATATACACGGAATATATTCGATGCTTAATTTTTTTATTTCTGTCTCCACACGTGTACCAAAAACAACCCAGAAGTATTCCCGCTACTTTGATGAAGGTATATACAGATAAACTTCATTCTCTTTGATTTGTCGGATACGTAGAGTGTTCGTTTTTGATGAGGTGAGAATTCTGTTTATTTATATATATATTTTTTGAACAATACTATACTGGTGAGCGAAAACTAGATTCATTCTAGTAATCGCGAAATCGGTCGATACATAGTTGAGTTATTTAAAAGAACGTAAACACACCAACATCGGTAGTCAAGCGAGGGTGGAGGGAGAAAACACAGACACATATATACATACATATAGATATATACGACGAGCTTCTTTCTGTTTCCGTCTAACTAATCCACTCAGAAGATTCTGGTTGACCCAAGGCTATAGTAGAAGACCATTACTCAATGTGCCATGCAGTGAGAGTGAAACCAGAATCATGTGGTTGGAAAGAAAGTTTCTTACCACACAGCCACTCCTGCACAATATATATATGTATATATATATATATATATATATATATATATATAT
>NC_068992.1:23793980-23801568 GCF_001194135.2 Octopus bimaculoides
ATATATGTATGTATGTATGTATGTATGTATGTATATATGCACACATGATATATGATTCATATATATGTGTGTGTGTGTTTGTGTGATGAGTTTTTTTATTTATATACATACTGAATGTGATACCTGATTACATCGGTAACCTAAATGAAACATGTGTTCCTAAACGCATGCAATTGCTAAAATAATAAAAAAAAATAGCAATAAAAATGAGAACTCTCTATAATGATGGCCTCAGATTCTGTTAACTTTATTTCTCACGAAACCTAACCGTAATTTTTGAGGAACAGGTAGACCGCCCATAAGCAATTTTTTATAAACCCAAAAATCTTGAAAATATCTTAACGGAAAATGTTTAAATATCATTCACCAAAACCGAAATAAACACAGTATAAATATCAAATAAACCAGCCTACAACACAACATTGAAATCATGCGTATATATGTTCATGAGTGACTGTGTGTTGTGTTCACTATGCAAACATGTAGTTGTGGTTTACGACTCAGTATGTGGTACATTTTATAAATGTCAGCATCTCATGAAAGACTAGGTTGAACATTATGCTTTCTCAGTGGAATGTTGGTGACGGAAGCTATGCTATAGCCCTTTGCATGCAAGTGTATATACACACACATGCAGAGTATGCACACTATGCTCACTACATATATATGTGTGTGTGTACGTGCGTGTGTATTTGTGTGTATGTACGTGTGTATGAAGGGGCGTGACTCGGTGTTTAGAGCGTGGGTTCACAATCATGATGTAGTGAGTTCGCTTCCTGGACTGGGTTGTGTGTTGTGTTCTCGAGTAAAACACTTTTTATTTCTCGTTGCTCCAGTTCACTCACCAGTAGAAATGAGTTGCGACGTCACTGGTGACAAGCTCTATCGGCCTTGGCCTTTTCCTTGTTTAACATAGGTGTCGTGGAGAAGAGACCCTGCTATGCATCGGGGACCGCTGGTCTCCCATATACACCCTTGACGGACTTGTGCAATCCTATTGTCATTCATGACCAAAGGAAGTCTTCATCCTATATACATATATATATATCCCCAGACCAGGCTGTGTGTTTGTTCTTGAGTTCTCTCAGCTGTAGAAATGAGTTGCAACGTCACTGGTACCAGGCTGCAGCAGTTTTTGCCTTTCTCTTGGATAACATCAGTGGCGTGGAGATGGGTGGTTGGTATGGATTCGCGACCGCTGGTCTTCCATAATCAACTTTGCTGAGATTTGTCCCTCGATGAGTATCATTCTAGAAGCAATCCCGGGACCGAAGGGGGTTTTTACCGTTTGTTTGTTTGTTTGTTTCTAAGTATGTACGTTTTATTGCTCTGTAAAGTGACATCAGCAAAAAGTATGCTTTCTCAGTGGAAATATAAATAAATATACAACGTCTTTCACATATATGTAAACTCTTTGAGATCCTTCTAGATTTCTTTGTCTATATTTATGTGTATGAGCGTATGTGTGTGCATGTATGTGTGCGTGTGTGTTACTGTATTTATGTGTGCACGTGTTTGTGTTTTCCTATGAATTGCAGGAGCGACCAATTGCAAAGACTTGTACAATATTTTTACTTTAACCATTTATATTGTCCAGCTTAATTTTTTTTTTTTTTCAGTTTTGTAGTTTCATTTGTATAATTCTGTGTACTTTGATTCTGAATACTCTGGCTTCCATAAAGCTGTGATTGTATGTTCATTGAAATAAATTCTTGCCGGTTGTCGAAATTAAGTATCTGTCGTAATAAATTCACCACATATAGTTCAGATTTTCATGCTGTCTGTCCTTCTAGTAGAAAAGTAATATACAGTTCACTTTTAAGCAAACTATATTTTACAATACCATAGCATTGATTTTCATTATGGTACATTATATTAGTCAATCTCGTGCATGAATTCTGCGGCAAATATTCACCTATCTCCGCTTTCACGTGATACTACAATAGTTTCTATATTTTCTTCCCATGAAATACGGAGAAAAGAGAAAAAGCGGTAATACTACCTGCTACTCCGAAACAGTGCTTCTACAAACTACCTACGCATAAATTCTCGATAAAAATAAGCTAACTCATGGCAGATATTAATTACTAAGTCGTTACATACTACGTAATTAACTATTTCATTTAATTAACTTCTTCAAATAGCTAAGAGGCAAACGTAAAATCATTTTACCTACTACCATCAGAGTTATTTGTTTGTAGCAACGGAAATAAATTTCTATACTAAATACTTTCCAATGTATAGTTTCATGGATATCTCATACACTTACATTTTACGTAGCTTTTCATCGCTATGGTACACACACACACACACACACACACACACACACACACACACACACACACACACACACACACACACACACACACACATACACACACACATATATATGATACTAGAGACATGAAACAACTTCCTCGCAAAATTTTGATTGCGAGCACAAATTGTAAATCAATATCTTTCTGCATTAGATACAACAAATAATATTCATGTGTCACTCAAGATGCTTACGTGAAGATCTTCACCTCTAGTCATTCTTATTATATGGTGCACTGAGTTACGAACTGCATAACAATGATGAATCTAATACTAACTTGTAAATCAACAGCTTTATACAGCGTATTGGATTGTGGTAGTCTTACAGGCAATCGCCATGTCTCACTTACACTACAGTATATGTATGTATGTATGCATGCAAAGTGGTAGGTTAGTAGAAAGGTAAGTAGGCGAGTAGCTATGCGTCTATGGATGTATGAGTATCTGTATGTATATAAGTGTGTATGTCCGTGTGTGTGTTGTATGTATATACATACATATATATATATATATATATATATATAAAGAGAGAGAGAGAGAGAGGGGGGGGAGAAAGAGAGAGAGAGAAAGATAATGATGCAAATAAACACACACGTTTGGGTTTGATATATCAGATGAACATTCGTGTAGAAGTATATAAACATTTTTATATTTACAGAAGAAATTTGCATGAAGTAGATCAATACAGAAAACTAAGGGGAGAGGGAATGGTATTTCAGCTCTGACAGCTGTTTCTGTGGGGTCAGTATCATACAATGGCTATACTGTTGTCTGAGGAGAGAGCAAAAAGTTAAGGATATGCAGCCAGTAGTGAATGCATATAAAATATTTTCGTAAATCTGACCTCCGGCGTCAGCGTGGAGTGACTGAAATTTTGCATTTCAGATCATAATTCACGGAATTTATGGTTAGAATGAATGAAGAACACAAATAGGAGCAGGTCGAAGGAGCAAATATGCAATTCATAAGGGAAGGGAACGTTGAGGTAGAGGAAGAACAAGAAGATATAGAAGCGATAGAGTATGGAGAGTGTATGAGTCACCGGGCGATTGGGAGAATTAGAAGCCGTGGGCCGAGAGATGATAGATAAGTAATCACGATATGTTGCTAGCACGGCTAAGTTGTAAATTCAGGTTCTTTCCTAGTTAGGGGTATCATATAAACTTTACGTATCGTGCAAACGATGAACAAATCTTGTGTTTACATGAAAGGATTACATCTAAGAATCTACTCTGAGTAATGAAGGGTTATGGTGACAGAACATTGCGAGTGATTCCCTTAGACACAATTTAAAAACACCGAGATTGGTTTTGTAGAGGGGAACATCACAGATAATGGACCAGAATAGGGTATAGAGAATACTTTCTGACCTAAGGCTGTATACGTAAATAGCTAAAGGTGTAGGTATTTTAGAGGTTCGTTTGGAGAAAGAATTCATTTGTACTAGGTAGTGGCGTTTGAAATCGCCTCTGCCACTAATGTAGACACTCGCCTGGTGTGAGTTTGGTGTTATTACATTATTGCATAAACAGAAACCTCTGAGAGGCTAGGATTAGGATATTCCTACCAACTCTGGAGTTGGAATTGTTACATTTGGAGTTATGGCTCGCATAATCATTAACCATCAAATAATTACGTTTGGTGTTGGACTGTGGGGTTGCAATACTATTATATGTGCTCATGTTGGTGGTAGTATGGGAAGTAGTAATACGATTGGTATTATTCACTCATGCAGGGTTTTAAAAGTTTGTATTGCTGTTATTTGGTGGGTTTGGGTGGAGATCAGGGGGATAGATTATAAGATCTACAAAGAATGCTGCATGTATTAGAGGCAATTAGAAATTCTAAGTTAGATGTGGTGGAGTCGGAAATTGTAATAGAAGATTAGCTGAAGAATGGGTAATATTTATGTTGTGGTTGGAAATTGGAGTTTTGAATTTTAAGAAAAAGCTTAAGTAGGAATTTAATTAAAGGGAGAAAGATGCTAACCATAATATCTTCCGCTTCCTGTCGTTGAAGGGTTTAGAGAGTGGTGATATAATGGGCTTGAAGTCATTACACCATCAAAGTAGCCGGAGGGGCGGGTGAGCGAGTGAAGGTGGAGGGAATAAACTGCAGAGTAATGGAGCGTGGATGTGTGGAAAAATGATATATGTATATAGATATATATACATACATATATATAGGTGTGTGTGTATGTGAGTATGTCTTTGCGTTTTCCCCTTAACTTAGCGTTTCGGCAAAAGACAGTGAGATAATAAGTACTGAAGTTACTTTGTTCGACTAAAATTTCGTGTAATATCATTATGTAGACTACCGACGAAAATGTGACCTTAGCAGAGATGCTACTTCTAATAATATTACGTTATACGTACCAACAAATTAAAATACATTAGCATATTGCAGGCGTTTATTTTAAGTTGTTAATTCTAGTTTACAGTAAATAATTTCTTTTAATTATAGTTTCAAATTTAGTAGAACTACGCGGTGTTAAACACCTACAACCAATAGAAAAATTACTCTTTTATTAAAATGTGTTTGCAACTCAGAAGTCTGTGTCATTTGGCTTTTCTGCGCTAAATTTAATATTACGTTTTGGATAGTGTTATACGTAAGAAAAATATGTCTAATTAACATTCCTTTTGTAATTTGAAAAATTATTATCCCTGCATAAATTGCGTCATATTACTGGTATTCAAAGTAACTCGTCGAGGCGGCAGAATCGTTAGAACGAGTTTAGTGTTATTGACATGATTTCAAATTTTAGTTTAATGTTGTTGCCAAAAAGAGGTTTTGTAGTAGCAGAAAAATTGATCAGCTTACAAATTATGAAGTATATATATATATAAATTAACGTGCAAGTGGCTGAGCAGTCCACAGACACGTGTACCCTTAACGTAGTTCTTGGGGAGATTCAGCGTGACACAGAGGGTGACAAGGCTGGCCCTTTGAAATAAGGGTTGAACAGAAGCAGGAAGAAAGAATGAGAGAAAGTTGTAGTGAATGAGTACAGCAGGGTCCGCCACCACACACTGCTGGAGCCTCGTGGAACTTTAGGTGATTCCGCTCAATAAACACTCACAACACCCGGTCTGGGAATCAAAACCACGATCCTATGACCGCGAGTCCGCTGCCCTAACCATTGGGCCATTGCGCCTCCACATTTATATAATATTACTATGTAGATTAACGACGATAATGTTACATTAAGAGAGTGTTGCTTCTAACAACATTATGTCACACCTACGCGCCAAATAAGATAGATTATTTTCATGAAGATGTTAATTCTAAGTTGTTAATTCTAGCTTTCCAGAGAATAATTATTCTTTTTAATTACAGTTTTAATTTTCGTAAAACTACGGGAAATTAAACTTCCCACAACTGAAATAAGAATTAATCGTCGCTTAAATATAGTGCAATTCGAATGTCAGTGTAATTTTTTTCTGTGCTAATTTTTATATATCTTCGAAAGTGTGCATAGCTTTAAAAATGTTACGTTCCTTTGGTACGTTGAAAAATTTCTCTACATAAATTGCATCATATGTAAATTCAAAACAACACGTCGACTTGGCAGAATCGTTAAAACGCTAGGCAAAATGGTTAACATCATTTTATCTGTCTCTGAGTTCAAGTTCCTTCGAGATCAACTTTGCTTCTCGTGCTTTTGTGGTCGATAGACAGGTACAATTAAAGCACAGTAATCGACGTTCCTCCTCCCGAGATTGTTCGGCGTTTTCTGAGATTTGAAACTAATATGAAAATTCAAATCCATTTATGCTTTGCTAATCGGGCGGTGATGAATTTTCGATGTATTGTGTTATATTCGCAATTTTTACTACTGCATTATCTCATTTATTTAATTATCGTGGAATATTAATTTATAATCATTGTCTAATATAATATTCAAATTGTCGAATAAATATTCATATATTTAAAAATATAAAACTTTAGTGAATCTCTTAGACTACCATTTGTATTTTGACTTTCAGAACCATAACGACATTACACAATGCACCCCAGATTCGCGCTTATATGGTTGAAATACAGTGTTTCTAAGGTATTATTTAACACCAAATATGTAAAGAATTTTATCTAAAAGAATAAACCCTTCTAGAAATTTACATGGCGAGAAAATATAATATATAAGTTTGTAATTACGATTAACAGGATAGTTCAAGACATTTCAACGTTTCACAAGTTTATGAACATCACAAGTACATGAAACAAATTGCTTTACATATCTTCCAACTAGCAAATCATTTACAATCTCTATTTTTTTAATCATACATTTATATAACAGCTGCTTGTTGTTTATCACTAAATACGAAAAAAAAAAAAGCTACTATTATATCAGTTTTTTGCTTCCATCAGGATGTCCAAATATGATGGTTACGTAAACGAAAATAATAAAGCTTCAATATTCTGAGTGTTTGTGTCAGCTCCGATTTATATATTTCTAATAATAAATCTACTGTGGTAGATTGAACGTAACGGGTATCTAATTGTGAAATACTTTATTGTTGCGAGTTTTTGTTTCTCTTAGAACGTATATACCAGTTCAGCTTTACTTTATTTCTGAACTAAAATATAACAATACTTCATCTCATCACAAGGTTTTGTTTCTGTAGCGTGTGAGATTAATCAGATTTGTCAGATGTCTGCAGTTATTTTAGTCAATTGCTGTAAATCTGAGAAATGAGCTTTTCCAATATCTAATTATATACTTTACTATCTGAATTTATTGAGGATTCATACTTACAATATTAGGCTTATATATCATTTGACCCGACCGTAATAATCGAAGTTATTTCCAATATAGAATATATCTTCTATTTCTGAAAACGGAGTCATTTCCTTAAAATTTGATTGTTATTATTGCACGAAACCCTTACGTCAATGGCCATAACTGAATTATAATTTACACCTACGAAGATATCAAGCCAACGAATATGTTGGATAGATAACACAGATAATGTTAGGTTTCGTTATTTCATGCTGAAAGTTGTTCTCTATCAAGAGGAAGACGCTTCTAAACGTTTAAGACCAGTAAAATATAATATCTATAACTATGGATATTTGGGAACAATGAAGAGGCGGCAGGCCAATATGTTTGGTAATATGATATTTGCCAGAGCTGACGTTGGGATGAACTATAATCTGTGACAACAGTGATTGATGAGTATCGTCATTATAGCAAACCCAAATGTTCCAGAGTTAAAATGGAGGATTGAGAGAGAGAGAGAGAGAGGGAGAGAGAGAGAGAGAGAGAGAG
>NC_068992.1:23802183-23803947 GCF_001194135.2 Octopus bimaculoides
ATATGTATATAGAGACAGAGAGAGAGAGAGAGAGGGAGTGAGAGAAAGAGTGAGAGATAGAGAGACAGAGTGAGAGAGAGAGGGAGAGATGCAAGCATATGTGTGCGTATGTGTATTCGTGTGCGTGCATGTGTATGTAATATATACATATATGTATATAAAACCAGAGACTGACAACAACATTGAAGCAAGAAGATCAGATATGATTATGGAGCACAAAAGTATCACTGTAAAGTCATATATTTAAAATCATATGCTATAAGTGTGAAATCATATATTCTGATAACCGAGGAGATACCAAAGAAATTTGATAAAAAAAAAAGTGAGAAATATCAGGTCCTAAGCATAGTGCTGAATAGATTGTAGAACACTAAAACAACATTTGTACATGTAGGTAATTGCTGCACTTGGTTTAACTCTTAAAAGAAAGCGGAACTGAGACTCACATTATCGACGTGCATTAATATATATATATATATATATATATATATATATACCATTCTATATTTCGCACGAGTCTTATGAATCATACTTGTGGTTTGAGGAGACTTGTCAACAAATCGCGAGCTACAGTTGCTGCTACTTAGATTAGTATGTAATAGATTAATGATGATGATGATGATGATGATGATGACGACGATGACGACGACGACGACGATGATGATGATGATGAATGTTCTCTCTACTATTGTCGCAAGGTCTGAAATTTCGGAGGAGATAGCTAAGCGATTACATTGTCACCAATGCTCGACTGGTAATTATTTTATTGACTCGAAAGGATAAAAGCGAAGTTGGAAATCAGCAAAATTTCAACTCAGAATGTAAAGTCAGAAAAAAATACCGCAACACATTTTGTCCAACACGATTTTGCTTAATAATGATAATAGAATGAGAGATCTAACTAAAATTATATAGAAATCCTTTATATATTTGAGAATGTTTGTATTTTTTTCACCTATTCCTTATCCACTTTCTTCATTATGTGATCATCACACCTGCTCCGCTGCCACCGATTTGTTAAGAATTCCTGTTTTAGTATTTAGTATTTTACATTTTAATCTTAATTGAAATTATTACCATTGTCAAACATCTATTTCTGCTTCTCTCTTTTCCCCACTATTTACTTTGTATTTGCCTGTTAAAGTCGTGATTTCAGCATTACGGACACGAAGAAATGTTTCCTTGTATGTGCGCTTTGCTATAACAGTTACTTCATTATTAATAATGGCATGAAATAAGATGTCACACAGCATTCCCTGCTGCCATTTGCAGAAGTGTTCCAAGGGCACCTGAGACAGATGAGAAGCGAGAATAATGACGGCAAACTGATGCTTCCAGGAATGGAAATCACAGAAGAGTTGTCATTAACGGCAAAGATGAGGCTTGCTGTGAACAACACACAGTTACTAAACCTGTTGCTACCAATCAACTAGAGGTGCCTGCTGCAGAATAGTGTTGCCTTCAACAAGTTTCTCTCAAACAGGCTACGCATTCATAACCTGAAACTATACAGAATGCCAGACCAGACAGAAATATATAGGGACACAACAAAAGCATAGCTGACCATCGGTCATGACAACATCAGGTGCTGAAGAGACGCAAGGTGAAACGTCAAAAGAGAAATGAGTAAGCTTCTGAAAAATAGTTTCATTTGGCTCACTGTCTGCAATGTGTGATTGCTTCAATTCCTTCTCAAAGAAGAACCTCGGTAAAAGCAACTGTATATATACGTACATATACGGGTAAACATACACACATACGTAT
>NC_068992.1:23810147-23811887 GCF_001194135.2 Octopus bimaculoides
ATATATATATATATATATATATATATATATATATATATACACACACACATATATATATATACATTCATATATACATATGTTTCTTCTAAGGGAAAGATACGGAGAAACAGTTACAAGGTGGCAGATGTCACACAGGGCTACCTCTCTGAAGGGGAGGAAGGGAAGAAAGGAATGGTCAACATTCCAGACATTCCAGAGAGGGGTATTTGAGATGGGAAGGGGTGGAATGGGAGAAAAGAGTCTTCAACATTCCAGAGAGGGGGATTTGAGAGATGAAGAGGAGGAAGGGGAGGAAGGAATGTTCAACATTCCAGAGAGGGAGATTTGAGAGATTCCCCTCTCTGGTATCTCTGGAATGTTGAACATTCCTTCCTCCCCTTCCCTTCTCAAATCTCCCTCTCTGTTATCTCTGGATGTTGAAATTACTAGTAGTACAGCGTTTCAGACATTTAAGAGTTTGTCTAAGTTAATCTGGCCGATGAAAACTAATCATATTTACGTTAACAAACGTAATCTCGAAAGTTCGAAACCTCGGTCCTAGATTATCCACATCTGGGTTGTACATTTATATAATGTTCTTCCTACATGTAAGATGAATTTTTAATGTTCGCCGCCCTCTAACATTTTCCTAGTATACATATATATATACATATTATAGCGTCGTTTGTTATCGACTGCTATTTCCAGTAAACACTGGTGCATTGTTGTACCACCATTTTATATATGTATGTATGTATGTATGCGATTGCAGCGATAAATATGCATGATGTCCATACAGAAACAAAGACTGACAACCTTGCTTAAGACATTATTTGTAATATGATGTCTAAATTACCAGACTTTGTTTTCCAGAGTGACTGGCAAATGCTATCAAGTGTCGCTCGGTATTTTTGCATAGAGGTTCGTGAACCCCTTTCAGTGTCAACAGAAAAAAAAATGAGAAATTCTGTCCGTTGTGTTGGCGTAGCTTTACGCATTACAAAACAGACTCTGTGTAGTATCTCGCACCACATATGACATGACCTCAGTTAACTCATTTATTTGCCAAAACACTTTACTCTCTGGTTTATTATATAAACTCACTTTTACATGTGAATCACAGAGATAGTAATATTAGCAATATTTAATACATAACTGTATCAAACAGACGAAATAGGATTCATGTAAGTTTGTCAGCCATTAAAGATTGCTTAAGCCATTGACTAAAAAAAACTAGTTATATATAATTTGTAAATAATAACACTAAATAAACTGGGTTAATAGAATTTATAGCAGAGAGAAAGAATAAGCGGTAGAAGTTACGTGTTAATTGCAGTAATATATTTTTTTTGTATAAAACTGTCGTATGAATGCTAATGATATGAAGGCTTAATTAATGACAAAGCAAACAACTATATACAAATTGTGTGTCAATTACCAAAGCCTGCCTACATTATTATCAGCTTTATTTACTCTATCATTCATGGGTAAATGTTATGGTTCTCATTAAACAAACACAATTACAGCGAAGATTAATTCATTAACATGACAATATCTAATATCCTGCTTTCATTTCTGTTATTCTTTTGTTTTTTGCACTTCAATGTATTTTTTAATTAATTTTTCAATGAAAATGAGCATAAAAGTGAAACCCTCAGACATATGTAGTACATAATATACAGACATTTGAATAATTCATGATTTTGTCGTGAGTACGGAAAACGCGCTGGTACACATGCAGTCTCATACAATATATATATA
>NC_068992.1:23812200-23812899 GCF_001194135.2 Octopus bimaculoides
ATATATATATATATATATATATATATATATATATATATATATATATATACATATACTTATACACACATATACATATGCACACACGTACATAAACCTTGCACAAACATACATATATAAATATACATATACATATGCATACATATATATATATATATATGTGTGTATATATATATATACATATGCGCGTACACACACATATGTATAAGTGATGGGTGTGCGAGTGCATTTGTTATTTCTGTGTGTGCGTGTGTGTGTGCATCCGTGTGTGTGTATGCGTGTATGTTTGTGTGTGAGCAGAGGAATGGTTGGCGGCATAGTAGTTTCTTCTGTAGTTATGGTAGTATGAGGCTTAAATGAACAATATATATACCGCAGTAGGTTTGCAATAATACACATACGTATTTAATATTCTATATTCTACAATAAATACATAAGGTGTATTAATAATCATCTTTTTTCTCCCATTAATTCTCTAAATTGCTCACAATACTGTCAGTTCATTAAACACTGAGAATTAGAGATAATTCTGTTGGAGATAATTCTTATATCAGCATTCAGAAAATTATTTACATATATTTATATGCAGCCATGCCTTCTCCAAATCATGAATTGCAGGCAGGTGGATATATATACATGCATACATATATATATATATATATATATATATATATAATGTATATATATATATATATATATATA
>NC_068992.1:23813107-23818607 GCF_001194135.2 Octopus bimaculoides
ACAACAGACGAGGACAGGTGGTGTAAACAACAAAAGGATGTATTAGTTTGACGCTCGGGAATACAGAAAGTCTTTAACGTTTCGAGCTACGCCCTTCAACAGAAAGAATACGGAGAAAACAAGGAGAAAAAAATGAATGGTGTTTGATCAGCGATTAATCATGGCGTCGGGAACAAACAAATTTACTTCAGAGATCTTTTCACCAGATTTTCCAAAGAAGCGATTTTCCCTTATCGACAGAATGGAATTCATGGCTGTGTTGCTAGAGGTCTTCAAAGTGACAGAAACATAGATAACCGACGTAGGTTGTCTTAGACACGACAACCTTTATGACAACTCTCACTTTCAAGGTAAGCGTTTGTACTTTGGTCACAAGAAATAGTAACAAAATACCAGGTGTGTAAATAGTAAACGCCATAATGAAACAATCCATTCAGACTCTGGGGAATGAACACGAATGATGTGACCCATATAAGAAATAACTGTATGAAAATCCTGTTATTCTGATAATCAAAGTAGTTTGGCTTGAACGAAAAGTCTCTGGAGACGGTGGATATGAAGGGTACGAAAAATTACAGTGAGATTGAAAAATAAAGGGCTTTCTCTGTCTCTTTCTGTCTCTATCTCCTAAATCCGTGGCAGAGTCATACCAAAACCTCTCTCAAAGCAGGCATAAACAGACTAGATTTATTCTACAGTGAGGAAGGAAAAGTGTGGATATTAGTGCAATTTAGTTAACCTGCAGATGATAACATTACGCTAAACACAGGTACGACCCAGTTACAAACATACAGTTAATTTAGCTTTGTTGTAGTTTCAGATTTACTTCCGTAATGATTGCATTGTCTGGATATGTAACTAACTGCTTTAGCAATGGTCTCCAGAAAGTGGTGTTTACAAAATCCGCAACAACACAGCTAGTTAGGAAATTACGGTTTTAAGCCATAGACGGAAATATGTTAACACGTAAAACATTCCGGATATTTACTTGGTAAGAAGCGTGCATGCATACGTGTACACATAGGAAGATGTGTATGTTAAGGTATATAAATCGTAACATACAAATTTGTACATTCTTGAATACATCCATACATACATATATACATACATACCTGATATAATGATTTGGGATAGAGAAGAGAAACTGTGCACAGTTGTGGAAATTAGCTGCCCAGCGGATGTTAACACGAAGCTGAAGATCATTGAAAAAGCGAACACCTTTGCTGAACTATAGAGAAATCTGCAGTTACTCTATACAGACTACAAGTTCAGGTTTATAACTGTAATTACAGGGCCCCTGGGATGTATAACACACTGCCTAAATACCAATCTTGAAAAATTAGGCTTCTGAAAACCAGAAAGGAGAAAGCTAATTCGAAGACTACAGATGAAATCCATCACTGGAACTGTAAAAATTTTGTAAAACTTTCCAAAAGTTTATCATTTAAATATATATGAGCATGTCTAGATATGTAACTATATGCATGAGAATGCATACATAAAACATACAAATCTGCATATACATACATACATACATACATACATACATACATACACTGTTGTTGATGTAGGTAGATAGATAGATAGATAGATAGATAGATAGATAGATAGATAGATAGATAGATAGATAGATAGATAGATAGGAAGGTAGATCGATCGATAGATATATAGATAGACATACATTCATACAGAGAGAGACTATATTCTACTAGGATTTAATAAAGAGCTACTTAGTTCATAATGAATGTTATTGGCGATATAGACAGTATATTTAAACATGGAAATATTCCTTTATTTTGGCAAATGGATGTTTGTTTATATGTCGTTTCAACAATAACTTGGCAGACTTTTGGATATAGTAAAAGAAGTAAGACAAAGGGAAACACATAAAGAAAATGCTATCATAGATTTCGAAAAGCTGAGAGAAAATCATTATCTTCAATGACATATCGGATATGTAGCGATAACATTCACATGCAAACAAATAGGCGTCAGATTGGTTTGTCCTCTTGTGAGCGAATTGCGTAACCTTCAGATTTCGCAAGCAAATATGATACCGGTTTCTCTACAAGCATAACCAGAATTACAGATCGGTTGACTTATTGAACTACACCGCTGCCATATTCTTCCCTATCAGTGACAATAGAATCTGCTTCTGATTTAATTTCGAAACCGTGTATATGCGAAAAATGTAATGCTATGTTGGAAAACCTTGAGCTATTTAAAACATGCTGAAAGGTGATGTTATTTTGACAGAGTTTAACATACACACATGACTGTAAAATGTGGAGAAATTATAAACCAGTGCAGCAAAAATTTATGCATAAGACATTACTTTTTCTGCAATATTCAAGAAGGCTGCCTTCGGTTTCTTTGTGATGGATGAAAATATATTCTATTAAACATATAGAAAGGAATCCAAAACAAAGAAACATAAAACTCGCTTAAAAGTTCAGAATGAGATGATCAGGCGAATTTGTTTGGACGCTAACGACTGACTGGATATTTAACCTGTTTTGGTTAAGGTGCTTTTGTCGTTGGAAGCAACTACACGCGCATGTGAGCAGTAGTCTATGCATACGAGTAGAAAGAGATGCGAGGGAAGTTACGATTTATTAACACGAGTGACATAAACGCTTACCCTTTCTTAATACACATGTTGAACTATGTTCCCATATAAGCGGGGAGACAGTAGGGATGGATAGAACAAGAGAAATATTAAAACGAGAGAAACAATAAAATATCTCAGGTCAAATATGTCAGGGGTGAATCAGCGATGCCCTATAGGTGGAGCCAAATCGACTTGGTTGAAAGGCCTCATAACCTAAAAGGATTATGGTATGGGCATCAGTGTTGAACTCGTGACGCGAGATCATATTTTGAATTTTATTTTCTAGGAATCAGAGAACAGGAAAGAGTCAACATTGTCTTTTGAACAAAAGAGACGGCAAGTCTCTTGAAGCCGAAGTGCAACAGAAAATTTCGATAAAGTCACGATTTTATTGCATGTAGTACACATACAACAAGATGCTTCCCTAAAATACAATTAATATAGCATAACAATACAACTAAACAATACATAATGATATTCAAAGGATAACTTGCTCTAGAGTAAATACAGAAATACATAGTGTTAAGTAAATACAGAAATATCTAGTGTTAAGTAAATACATACATACGTTTCTACCCATTGTGTTTAGTAGACCACTTGATTAAAACATCCGTCAAATGCAAACACAATAGAATTAATACAATTGCCTGGCATCGAAAAGAAAAATTATGTACAGATGTGAATGCAAGATTCTCTGCAGATGTGAAAATTCTTACAAAAGCAGTGAGAAAATCATGCACATGAACAAGTTCGACACGTTAGATTTAAAATTTACATTTACACTTAGAGTTATAGCAACACACGGTTATGTTACTAACTTTCGCAATTGTAACAACTAAAAGTAAGGATTTTCATTCATAGAAAGTGAGCTGTGAAACTCATTTACAATCTGTTACAAACTGTTAGACGAACCAATGAAATATGCATGTGTTTTCTTAAAGTGCAACATCTACCTCCTCCTCGTCGTTGTGGTTACTTAAATACATGCTGTAGAATATTAATACCATCTAACGCCATTAATGCTGTGACCAGATTCTTTTCATGTTCACCGAAATGGAATACATTTGGTAAACGGTAACAAGTAACCAATTAGAGAATACACAGACAGACAGATACACACACAGATTCGCACTGACGCACGCATACATACATATATAGATATGTACATACACATATGCATACAGATTGATAAATATCTAGACACACACACATATATACAGAGAAATAGATAGATAGATAGATAGATAGATAGATAGATAGATAGATAGATAGATAGATAGATAGATAGATAGATAAATAGAGAGGGAGAGAGAAAGCTGGATAGACGTTGACGTACATTTATACAAATATAGGCATCATCTGCATACACGCATACAAAGGACTGTATATATAAGTACAATATTTCACTATAATATAATGCACATGGTTTTCTCCTTAGAGCTATGTCTATCCATTGACTGTTTGACAGAGAGCAGGTACAGTGCAACCGCCCACATTATAAATTATTTAATCATTTCTTCTGATATTCAAGACATAAAAGTATTTCGTAATATAAATATATTCTTAAATCTAGGAAACAACCCAAGTTTGAATGTGAATATTATATATCATGTCGTGGGGACTAAACATACAATCATTTCCTGTGGATGTTTAATATTAGGAAACTGAAACCAACAATAAAATCTCTGTACTTAAGGTGTACTTGTTAAATGATCGTTCAAGTAGTATTATTTATTTTGCTTCAAATTTCTGAGTGACTTTGAGACGAACCACCCAAGAAATGCTTATAGCTTTAGCAAATATACTAACAATACACCCATCTGAATTTACTGTTAGCATTCGGAAATCTTTGAGTTCGTTGCGTATAGCATCTGGTCTATCTCAAAGAAAGGGAAGGACAAATTTTAGAAATTAGAAAAGCATGTGGTGTGTTGTTCTAATGGTGTAATGGCGTAACATAGCGTTTCATTAAGTCACTACTTTTATAATGGAGACCGATTGCAGATGTATATATCCATGGTTAGTTTCCTCTTCAACCCGAAAAAATAGCAAAGCAAAAATATTGACATGTCAGTTTATTAGATTCTCGCTATTATAACTTCTATTATAAATATTTCATTATAACTAGTTTTATCTGGCTGGGAAACGGCTCACTTGCAAAAGTAGAATGATTTAGTCAGTGAATCAGTCGACTCTTTAGGGATTTGCTTCGAATGCGCCTGGAATATCAATAAAAGACTCTCATCAAATATTCTACTTGAAATGTCGAACGACAATAACAATTTTCACTTTCATATTATACACTATGCTCGCATCAAATACTAATTTATGAAATACATTAAATTATACAGTTTAAGGAACTTAATTTTCAAAGCCTTCCAGATACGATCAATTCTTCACCAACTATGCACTCTTCCTTCCTCTTTCTTCTAGAGTAATCACCTAATGCTTCTGTTACAGCCGAACCAAGTACCGAAATGTATTATTACATAAAATTAATATTTACTTTTCGTTTGTAAAACCCCTTCGGATATTATTCATATAAACATAGAATTTTTAAAAGAAGATAACTGTGTAACCACACAAACTAATTTCAAATAACATTACCTGAGTAACAATTCTAAGTAACAGAAAATATACTTCTGAGATTACGTTAAGAATTATACACATTTCAATACCAGCGGTAACATCAAAAACAATTCTTGACAAGATAGCAATAACTGGATTACTACTTGTAGACCATAACTGAAAGTTAGATTAAAATGTTAATATTGTAATATCATATTATATGAATATATATGTTTGATGTGTGTATTTATGTTTACATGAATTTATGTGCCCGCATACGCGCGCGCGCGCGCACACACACACAAACACAAACATTTTATA
>NC_068992.1:23818707-23830505 GCF_001194135.2 Octopus bimaculoides
CAACATTAACATCTTTTAAATTAATTACCACAGGTCAGCAGAGACACACACAGCGTTACAAGCCCATACAATTCACTGTACTAGATAATGGAAGATAGAATCCCGCAAACACAAACTTAAAAGACCACCACAGAACTACAACCTAGCATAACTGTAAATAAATAATTAAAACCGTAATAGTAGAACTAAATCCCGTGATGTATTAAATAATGAAAACGTTGTTGTGGGACTGAATCAACATATCCCTCATTAGAGAAAGTAAAAATATGCAATTAAAATACTAGAACAAAATCATTTGTTGTATAAACAAAGGAATTCGATAAACTGATAAATAACGGTAGACTGAACCAAAGTGAGCATCATCTGCTGACGAATAATAATATGATTAGAGCCGCCTCTCTCCTGTTATATGAATGTTGTTTCATGATGCCGATAGTAAATAACTGGTTGACTGCATTCAAAGCAATAGAATGATTCAGAGTTGAAAAAGAAATGGAAAGGGAAGCTAGGTTACAAAGTATTGAGTGCAATTTGCAAAGTTGCAGATTTCTAGAAGCAACAATTCTTCCCAGATCTACAAAAGCAACATGTTTCTTCGTTTGACTATCTTTCGTTTCTTCGTTTGACTATCTTTCGTTTCTTCGTTCGTTTTATTACTTTTTTTTTTCCTTTCACTGGTATTCATTACTACGTTCGTCTGCTCCATATTTTGAAGAACACACTTTCCCTACAACATGAGTTTTGCTTCGTAATTAGGAACGTTTCCTAACATAGTGAAAGCAAATACCTCATATGATGCAAATGTATGAAGAACATACGGTTAAGAATAGTTATCTGCACAATACAATAACATCCATTGAAACAATGCACGTTAGAAAAATGTTTTTATTTAAGAACGATATCGCAGTTATAAAGCAAATTAGTCGGTGTGACTTTTGGCCCCAACTCGAGAAAAGTGAGCCAAGAGATTTAGGGGTTGAGGATCCAACCCACTAAGAGATAGTATATATCCAATATACTGCTGGAAGGGTATCCTATTATTGTTACACTAGTGTTATACCAAATGCAATAAGTGGGTGCAGGTAAAAGCGGGTTATTTTACCCTAGATTTATATAGCAGTAAGAAAATGGAGTGGAATATGAGGTACTCTTCAACTTGCAGACTTGTATTCCGTTGATTAATCTGTTTATTTTATAACTAAATTGACAAAAAACACAATATACAGACACTTATAGCATACCATGTCATATCAACAATTAAGATTTCAAAGTAAAGGACATTTTGTCCCTTTTCCAATTGCTAAATGTCCTTTAATTTGAAATCTTAATTGTTGATATGACATGGTATGCTATAAGTGTCTGTATATTGTGTTTTTTGTCAATTTAGTTATAAAATAAACAGATTAATCAACGGAATACAGTGTCGGCAAGTTTATGAGTACTTCATGTTCCCCTCCATTTTCTGATTGCTATATATATATATACATATATACATCAGGCACAGCTTAATATGCTTCACTGTTAAGTGAGAAACTGAAATTTCAGAGAAATGTAGTGTTCTTGCAGTTCAGTTTCATGTTTCAAATAGTCAGAACACCCAGTCATTTTTGATTGCAAGGAAAGTAAGAAGAGAAAGTGAATTTTAAAAATGGGCATAATTAATTGTGGATCGACAATTTTGTTTCCCTTAATCATCGAGAGTTACCTTTTCCTGAAAATCACACTTCCAATTATTGCAATGTAAATAATGTAACTAAGACCCCAGTATCTTCCAATAAAACGAAAAAATATATAAGTAAATATGAAAAATTCTGATTAAAATGCGAACCTAGAACATTTATATATCTATATGACACATGCATTTACATTCACATGCCATTATACATATATAAAATAGTGTCTGGTCTCTTAAAAAAGATTTGAAGAGAACTGTGTTATGTAATGGATTTCTTTATGCAGATATTGTATTTATTCTAATTTATTTTATTCGAATATTTGATTACAAATAATCTCATTTTGAAAGACGAATTTAAACAATGTTTTGTTTCCCAAGTTTCTTGTTTATAGCATGTTTTTTTGTTGAAAGAATAAAAAATGATAAAATTGAGTTAGCAGAAAGAATTATATAACAAAGTAACTTTTTACTGCTTTCAAAAGACTAATTTTTTTGCAGGGCTTCAAGAATGTCATACAGAGTGATGCAAGAACAGTTAAAGTGAAACTACAAATAACTTTTACCTGTCAAGTGGGATTTTTCAACTAAAGTTAAATTGAATGTATATTGATAAATATCATCGTGACAACTGGTTTTATTTAAAAAGACATCAAAACTTGATTAAACGTTAGTCTAAATGGTTGTTCTTTTCTGCTGAAAGTTCCCAAAAGACAGAAAACAACACAAAGTGAGTATGGTTTTAAGATTGCTTTGTTTTACATGCACTTAACGTAACATAGTTTCCTCTTTCTTCTGACGCCTACAGTTCTTGAGATTACTTTAAACAATAATGTAACAATATATATTGCGTGCGTGTGTGTGCTTGTGTCACTGTTCTGGGAGTGTTTTTTTATGATAATATAAAACAAAATATAAAAATAAGTATAAATAATCCAGAATAATGTTTGCTTTTTGCGCATCATACGAAAAAAGACGACTGAGATGATAGAAATAACAGCTAAAATACCCGAAATATGTATTCTATAATCTCTGTAAAGAAATGACATATACAAAGTGATCTTAGTTATCGTTTGAAATTTAAATTGAATTAACATATTTCAAATGGTTTCATCTTAGGTGCGCTTTAATCAGAACTCATCTGAGACAAAACACAAAAATAGTAAGAGCTGATGCAGCATCAACAATTATAGCAGAAAATAGAAGCCAACAACGCTGAAAGTGGTCAGTCGTAGCGCTAGTAATTGAATCACATTTCTCTGAAATATAATCAAGCTCCCTGAAATGAAGGGCATATATGTAGTTCTTAATATATTTCTATATATGCAAAAAGACGAAATGGTTATGACTATAACTGCTGTGAATAAATATGTCTGTTAGAAAATGTGTGGTTCGTGGCAACACAATAAATCCAAGAGCAGAAAGCGGAAGTTCATGAGGTAGTCTCAACGTGTTCAGCCAATCAGTTAGAAATATCAGTCTAGTTTTCTTCAAATCAGAAATGTCAATCTACTCAATCAATTATAGAGTTATGTCCGAAGAAGGAAGTGCTGGCAATGTACGATTTATTTTTCTGGCAAATAGTTATTTATCGGCACATTTATTGAGAAAATAGCAATACATTCCAGTTGAGCAGAAGGTACTTCTCGGATTGGCGGCACTGATCAAAATCTTTCTGATTAGACATTTAGATAATTAAGGATTCATTAATCTATTTGTATATAGCACTATCATGTATGAAAACTCCAAATAATCGTACTATTTCTTTATGATTGGCATCTGGGAAGGATGTAATATATGTTGAAAACAGCAGCATTCATTCAAGGATGCTGCCTTTATATTCAATAGATTAGCATGCTATTTTAAGTATAATTTTTGCTGTACTTCATTGAGCTATTCTTCTGAAAGAAGGAACACATTTTAATTATCATCGTTTAATTGTGCATTCCAACATCCGTTCATAGCTTTTACATACGTTGACATCTGCATCATAGTTAACTGACCTAAACTCAACACGCAGAGAATGAACGTGCGATCTTTTCAAAGATAAGGCAACATTGAATTGTATATGATACAGATATCCACCCATCAGACTAAACCTAAATTCTTACAGAAAGCAATGCAAGCACAGCTGTAATTGTGCGAAGTGTTTTTCCACGCAGAGAAAAAAGCATTTCAGATGATACTCAAATATTGAAAGCATTTTGTGCATTATAGTATGTTACCATGGGGTGTGACAAGAGATGAAGTGTTTAACTCGAATGTTTGGAAGCGTTTTAAAGAGGAAGTGTGAAGTAAATTGTAAATTTTAGGCTAAGGGCAATAAGACGTATGTTATCCAGATTCCGTAATCAATGGAATTAGTCTTTGTGAATGTTATTGGCTCCAAATTTGAGATCCTAAATGAAAGGATATCGATTTTCCATGATAAATTTATCGAAGTAAATTCGCTTTCACGAAAAGTACGCTAAAGGCGAGCTAAAGCTGAAGAATCCCTTCGGTATTTCAACAGCAGAAACAATTATTTTAAAAGAAGAATGTCTGACTAAATTTCATGTAAAGAAATAAAGGTTTTTTCAAATAAATATTTGGTTTGTTTTTGGTCTGAACCTGTACGCATGTATGTGTTTTTACTTTTCTCTCTATATATATAACACAGATAATAAATGAGTATATGCATATATACGGACAGGTATGTGCATACCTACGTCTACCTGTATATATCGGTGCATATCTTGGTACAGGACATTGTAAACAAAACGTAGACAAAAGAAAATAATAATAACCAGAGTACAGAACACACACAGGCCACATAGAGAACATTTTCCTTCATCAGCTACCCCCATTCGAACAGAGGCGTTTCGAAGAGTAGGGCAGGACGCATCGTTAATATAGCTCTACCCACGGACCACAAATTAGATTTGTATACACAAATTAAACTTGTACCATGGAGGAATGTAGTGGGGGACAGAAAACAAGACAGGAAAACAAACGGAAAAGAAAACAAGACAGGAAAACAAACGGAAAAGAAAACAAGACAGGAAAACAAACGGAAAAGGCTATACGGCCAGAATACATAAATGTGTCTTTATGCTGTTTACAACAATACATATATGTTTTGCGTATTTGTGTCCTCCTCTGTGCTTTTGTCCATCCGTTGTTGTACCTGTCTTGCTAACATTTGTCCATTGAAGCACACAGCAGCCTATAACTATATATCCTTACATAGACATTTACCCATGTATCTTCGAACTCTTCCAAATACTTCCTGCGTTTCCAAATGGATACTTAGCAGACTGATGAAAAATTGCTGACTTCTCTACAGGCCTTAATGACATGGGTGGGTGTGTAATTCATATAATGTAATTCATGTTCAGGAATCTTATATTATGTGACGCACTGTAAATGAATACACGTACACGCTATCGAAATGTGCGTAGCAGAATATGAACGAAACCTGCGGTGTGCTTAAATTTCTTTCTTAACTACTCCCTACACACACACTGAAACTAAACCGGAATCCACATAAGTGATTAGGAAACAAACTTCTACAACGCGAAACAATCACGGCACCTGTAAGATATGGCTGAACTATGTATGTAAACATTTCTATACGCATTCGTACATACATGCATACATACAAACATACATACATAAATACATGAGTACAAGCATACATACATGAGTACAAGCATACATACATACATACATACATACATACATACATACATACGTTAATACATACATGCATAAACACGGTAGTGAACATTTCCCTACAGAGCGTGGGGTTTATGTTCCACTGTCCTACTAGCACGTGCCTCCCAGGTGATTTTTTTTCCATTTGGCATTTTCATAATAATCGTCAAAAACTGCTTCCCTAGGGATCTTGTATGTTTTATGAGAGGCATTTGCACAATACTCACTTCGTAGTTTGCTTAACCGTGCTTGCATCGCTATTGCGTTCTCTGCTGAGGATAACAGCAACATTAACTGGAAGAGTAGTCTCACCTAGCCCTGTGATAAATACATTGTATTCCATCTAGAAGGATACGTCTTCACTAACCAGGAACAGGAGATAGCTATTAAATACTTCATAAACAAGAGAGCTAAAGTTTGCACCAAACCTCCACGATGTGATACAAAATCTTAGCTAAAACTGAAGTCATTAGTAGTTGCCCTCCAATGTCTTCGAGAGAGACAGCCTTCCTCTGAGACATGATGGAAATGCAACGGCTGTTCGAAATGCTAACCGCAGGCAGGATAGCCATTACCAACACATAAAAAAGAATGTTAGGCACGGCATGTATTCACACCTTCAAAAACGAGTAATACTGGTGGAATACTGCAATAAAAATAGCAATTCGGAGCAATAATAACTAACCTGATATGGTCTTGTGTGGCAGGGAACAAAAGTCATGCACTGTTGTAGACGTGAGCTGGCTAGCAAAAGTGAATGTACATAAGAGGTCCAGCAAAAGGAAAACGTATATAGTGAATTAACGTAGAACTTACAGCTCTTGTACCCTAAGTATACGTTCTAGCTTGTACCTATCATCATAGGTAAATTAGACTATGTACTTACAAATGTAGACAAAATTCTAGAAGAGAAGAGGAAAAGAAACTAGTGCCAATTCTCTAAATCCAATCTATTTAGGTCACAGTAAAGATATGTAAGACAAAGATTTTCCATCTGAAATTCTTTAGGCGAATAGATGCATACGCTGGAAGTGTATACAAACATACACATACACCTGCGTAAGCGTATGTATATTTTGTGCGGACATTTTTATTATGTGAACGTGTAGAGATAATATACATTTCATAATCTTATACATATCATCGATTTTGTTCTAAACGTTAGATTTTTGTTAATAAGTATCACCTGAAGGGTATCAGACATACCTTATTACATTGTCGATAAAAAAGGTTTGAATAGAGTCAATGGAGTGCAATTGCTATGCCGATGCCATTTACTGAACCATTCCTGTTCACACAAAGCTTCTAATCTCTAATCACTCAGGGATATTTTCCTTGGGCAGTTAATACCACTTGAAAATTATGTCCTAATTTGGTGTTCCTAAATTGTGAGAAAGCAATTACTATACCCCAAGAGTAAGCGCTGCAAATATCCCCCACCCCAAATCTATATATATATATATATACTAGAAGGAGTATACTATAAACATCTTCGTGCTTTTTGTACAGGTGCTTCTCTTCGCAGCAGCAGATGATGATGATGATGATGATGATAATAATAATAATAATAATAATAATAATAATAATAATAATAATAATAATAATAATAATAATGATAATAGTTGTTGTTGTTCTTCTTCTTCTTATTATTATTATTATGAATGAGCTGACAGAATCGTTAGCACACCGGGCGAAATGCTTGTCGGTATTTCGTCTGTCTTTACATTCTTATATCAAATTTCGTCGGGGTTGACTTTGCCTTTCATACTTTCGGGGTCAATAAAATAAGTACCAGTCGAGCACTGGAGTCGACATAATCAACTAGGCCTCTTCCCCGAAATTTCAGGTCTTGCGCCTATACTAGAAAGGTTTATCATCATCATCATTATTATTATTATTATTATTATTATTATTATTATTATTATTATTTTTATTATTATTATTATTACTATTAATACTACTGTTTATCGCCAAGACTGAACGTATCGTGATCCCTCCGTAGGCTCTTTCATGGTTACTAGTCTATTTTTCTTTCCATTTCTTGGTTTAGTCTGTTATGTTTTAAGCACACCGTAAGGTTCTAGGCATAAGTCAGACCAAGAACGAAAGAAAGTGGCAGGTGTTTTTCAAAACGAAATTTTCTTTCGCTGTCAGTTCCCCGCGGCTTATCTTTCAAATAGGGAAAGATAGAGCAGCACCAAAATTAGCAGCAAAGATAAAAACAGCAACAACAACAACAGCAACATCACCACCACGAACTTCGTCAAAAGCTAAAATAGAAAAAAAAACACATGCGTAAACAACAGTACTTCTACCATCACTGCCATCATAAACGCCATCTGAAACGTCGACCAAAGCAACAATAACGAACGAGAAAAACAGGCATAAGAAAAAACATGTTCTTCACACACAGCACGTGCAAATTCAATCAACGCAACAACCAATAACGCCTCTAACGGCAACACAGTCTCTGAATATGACAGAAAACACAAGTCAAGCGCTAACGCTTTCACCGCTGCGTCAAGCGAAAGATAATGTAAAACACACTGGATGATTTTAAAATGTCAAGAAGCAAGTTAAAAAGAAACCGAAGAAGGATTACTCTTTGAACCCATGAGACACACGCAGAAAAGACAATAATATGCAAAACAATTTTTTTCCTGCCTTTAACCCTCCAACGCGGAGTATAGGTCACTAATAATTGAATTCCATGTCGCATAAGTTTTCGCTTCTGTACTTATACTCTGCCATGAATGTCCGCCTTTCTCTAGTTCCTTTTGTGTTGAACTACTCCACGAGTTCTTAGGCCCACCCCTCTTTCTATATCCATCCGGGTTCCACCGTAAAGCATTTTTCGCTAGATTTGGTGTGTCTTTTCTAATTGTGCTACCAATCCACTTCCACTTTTTCTTAAATATTTGCTCCCTAATCGAAACTTGATTTGTTCTTTGCCATAGCTCCATATTGCTTATGTGTTTGGGCCATCTAATTTTAAGTATACTACGCAAGCACTTGTTGATGAATGATTGTATTTGCTTATTTGACTTAACTGCTGTTCGCCATGTCTCAGCCCCATACAATAACACCGCTTTTACGTTAGTGTTAAAAATTCTTATTTTGTTCTCTATTGAAATTACACTTGCGCTCCATACTTTTTTGGTAAGCAACTTACCAAGGAATGTCATGCCGAGTCTTGTATGGAAACGGAGTTACGGATAAATTCGAAGTAAAAACAGGAGTTCGACAGGGCTGTATACTTTCTCCCTTTTTATTTCTACTAGTCATAGATTGGATTATGAAGGAAACTACGATTGTTGTTATTCTTTTGTTTACACGTTTTACTTATCCTGCAATCCCACTTTAATTTTATTGAATAGACTTGTAGCATCACGAATGTGTATTTGTTGAACCCTTACTAAATAATAATAGTAATAATAATAGTAATTATTATTATTATTATTATTATAATCATCATCATTATCATCATCATCATCATTATTATTATTATTATTATTATTATTATTATCATTATTATTATTATTATTATTATTATTATTATTATTATTATTATCATCATTATTATTATTATTATCATTATTATTATTATTATTATTATAATTATTATTATTATTATTATTATTATTATTATTATTGTTGTTGTTGTTACCGGTAGTAGTATTGTACTATACTGTATCAGATATATGCGTACACATAGATATATACACTTTCACTCACACACACACACACACACACAGATATGTACAATCACATACTTATGCATAAAATAGATGGTCATGTATATTGAGAGATATAGAAAATATGACAGACCTACCGAAGCATTGCGCAAAGACAGACTTTATCAGTGAGTGTGTGTGCGTGTGTGTATGCGTGTGCACCGGAGTGTGTGCGTGCGTGTGTGTGCTTTCTGTTCGCACGTGTGAATGTATATATTTGCATGTGTGGAAAGTTTTATATAAATACATTGTAGATCAATGGATATATGCCCAGACAAATATGAATTTCAAAATGTCGCAAAATAATTCGATGTTTCAGGAGGGCATATTGATAAAAGAAGTCTTAAAAATGCTTTTACGTTTCACAACAAAAAAAACCCAAAAAAAGCAAAGCAATAATAATAAAATAAAATAAGATAAAATAAATAACTAAATGAAACTTTATCTTATGTATACCTAAAAGTCTTCTTTACGTTCATCGAAAAGACGTAAGCATAAGTTTAAACGTATTTATAAATCACTCGCATTCTCCCTCACCCTCTCCCCACCTCTCTGTCTGTCACTCTCTCTCTCTCTTGAATATATATACATATATATATATATATATATATATGTACACACACATATATATATACACACATATATATCACATATATATATATATGATATATATATATACATATATATGCATATATTTGTGTGTGTACGCGCACACACATGTATGAGAGAAAGATTATTACAATGTCTTCTTGAAAAAAAGAAAATAACAGACATACAATGCATATTGTACACACGATTGCGCATGTATAGGTGTACGCACTCATGCACGACTATGTACTTGTGTATATGTGTATGTGCGAGTTCATCTATTTTTTCTCTGTCTCTGTCTGTCCCTGTCTCTCTCTCTCTCTTTCTCTCTCTCTCTGTATATATGTATATATATATATATATATATATATATATATATATATATATATATACGTGCACATGTAAACATACATATTTGTATTTAGAAACAATGGGTTATACATGTGTGTCACTTTATTTTGCAAGGAATTCGTTCCCTACCCGTATGTTGATAGTCACGTTTCCACATGTATCTTTAACGTACCCCTTGTTTCAGTCGCTAAACCGAGTTCTATGCTGGGGCATCGCCTTGAAGAAAATTTTTTTTTTTCGAAAGAATGGACACCCGTACTTTATTCTTACGCACCTAGTTAGTCTAGCTTTCTTTTAACACGTTTTCCTAGCGTTTTTTCATAGCACATGTACCCAGGTTGGAAATATTGGTGGAATAGATTAAACTACTTGTTTCTTAAACACGCTATTGACATCATATCTATGTATGTAATTATCTAGCTATCTTTCTTCGAATTATGTGCCCTTGTAGGTTTCTTTGTACGTTCTGCATGAATGCGAAATTACGCTTGTACTCAATATTCCGATTTGATTTCTGCGGCTTAATGGTAGCATAGCACAGAGAGAATCGATATGAGTAAGGATAAATCAACAAAAAAACTTAAGTGCTGTTCTGCTTCAAAATTCATACAAACAAACTCTTGTATTCACAAAAGGATTTTAACACGAATGTGTTGTTCGAATTTATGTGTTGTTCCCATTTTCCTGCAGAATTTCTATAACATATTCTGTTGTGAGATGCTGTGCGTGCGATTTTTTTGTGTACCGGGCGGTAATAACGTGTTTGAAAGCACATAAATGTATTGCTTTAGTCATGTACGTGCTAAGTGATGTCTCGGGGCGCGCTATATTACAGTTCGGGCCGATGGTTTTGTTTTGCTTAATAGTAGCATGAAGACAGTGCAAAAACATTCGCTTGACAAATGAGGTGGTTGTGAAATTATACAGTGTATGGGGAGTTCATTTTCTATATAAATGGATATTGAAGCAATGAAATTCCGGCAGAGATATATGTAGTTGATATCACATTTATAAGGATCAAGTTGCACATTATAGTGTCATTTATATAAGCACGAGCCTGGAACCAATATCATATAAAATACACAGGAGGAAACATATGCCAGATACATTGATTATAAATTTTGGCGATATGGGTGGAGTGGGTAAGTCGATTCTAATGACTTCAATGGCTAACGGGTACTTATTTTATCGAGCCTGAAATATGAAACGCAAATAAGACTTCGGTGTAATTTTGAACTCAGAACGTAAAATGTCAGCATTTTGCTCGGTGCAGCGTGCTACCGGTTCTGCCGGCTCGCCGTTTATACATTAGCAAATATTGGAGGTAAGTTAGTGTCGATAAACCTATGTGTACACCCACAAACAAGCACATACAAATGCACCCTAAAGATGTGTGTGTGTGTGTGTGTGTGTTTGTGTGTGCGCGCATGTATGTGAATGTGTGTGTTTGTGTGTCGATCCAGTGCGGCAGATTACCATCATCAAACCAGTATGATCTCAAGGAATTTATTGATAGAAAGAACATACTAAGGCCTTGTCTTACGGTGGGGTGAACATGGGCAGGTAATCCGTTCCAATATATCTATCTATCTGTCTATATATATAAATATATACATACACACACACACACATATATATATATATATATATACACACTAGCATACACACACACAGACAGACAGACACACACACATGTATATGTATATATATGTATATATATATATATATATATGTATATATGTATATATATATATATA
>NC_068992.1:23831235-23835362 GCF_001194135.2 Octopus bimaculoides
GATATAGATAGATACATGCATACATACCATACATACATACACACATACATACATATACATACTTATGCTTATATATCAAATATATATATATATATATAAACATATATAGATATATAAATATATACATGTACATATATGCGTATATTTTGTATGTGTGTATGTAAATACATATACATATACACATATTTACACAAATCACACACATATATATAATGCATACATATAGTACCTGTCATAGTCTACCATTACGAACAAAGATGAGGGTGCACACATTTTGCCATCGATGACAACATGCTCTTCTCTTACTGGATAGAATCTTGCACCTTTATGGATCCTATAGGTCAATCTTTTGATAGTCAGCAATGTTCGTATGCCTATGAAATATCTGAGGAGGACACGTTGTTGTATTATTACATGGCTGAATGATTTCAGTCCCTTCCCTTCAGACGTAAGTTATGTGAAGGGGATTTCATATGCCTGTTTCACAATAACATTTTTAGTAGAGAACCCAAACACTGCATTTCAAAATGTCTGGTCTAGGTATGCCCTTGGATTGTTTTATTCCACGTTTTTTGTGTGTAGAGTACAATAGAAAGAATAAGTGTATTGTACAGTCTTGATGTCGTAGGTTTAAATACCTTTGCATATCGTTATATTTAGTTTTCCTAACGCTGTAAAAGCGAGTGCTACTCATCTGTTTAAATACTCTCATATATCTGCTGTTGAGTTGCCGAGGAATACAATCTCTACAGCGTGTTTTACTGCACAAAAATTTACTGTGATCTTTGGTATGACTTTTGTTTCTTATTTCACGCTCTGTAACTGGATCTCTATTTTGTTACGTTTATGTTTTCTTTTTCTTACCTCATTTTAGTATTCCTAAATACGGGGCCTATTTCATGTATCACCTAACATTCGTAGAAAAAATTATCTAGATAGAACTGAATGCATCTTTAAAGTCGACACATTTGAAGAGGTAAAGTACATTTGATACTTGCAGTGATCGTATGAGGTTCTACTAAAGATACTGGCAAAGAGAGCTCACGGTGTCGCTTTAGGAATTTTGTTTGTCCAAAATATTAGAGATACTAAAGCAGGGGAGTAGTCTTTTTGTGTCTTTTCCGTACACAATGCTAATTTGTCTTGAATTTGTTTAGGTTTCAACCATAACACTGGACTCATTCTGGTACATCAGCTTCAAGGGTTTAAGCGAATAACTCAAACTTAGCTTTTCCTTTGGTGTTTGGTAGTTGTTCTACTATACATTTGCCTAAATGCTATGTTAGAAGTACAGAGACTAACCAACACTGGTTGTCAAGCGGTAATGGGTGACAATCACGCGCACACGCACACACACACACACGCAACATGCATGCACGCATGTATATATGAAGTGTACGTATGTATGTGTGTATGTATGTATGCATGTATATGACGAGTTTCCAGACAGTTTCAGTCAATCAAATTCTCTTACATGACACTGGTTAACAGGAGTATTTTGTTGAAATCACTTGCTTAGTGTCCTACATATTAGAACTGGACCTGAAACCACGTGATGCATCTTTACCACACAGCCATGCTTGTGCCTCTTTGTTATGTAAAATTTTCTTAAATTGAAAAACGTATTGCCTTCCTGTTTTTAGAACGTACGTGTGGATGACATTATTGCAGGAACTTTAGGTTTTCCATATTTTTACTATGCTGTGCGTGTGTTTCTTTTGTTTGCTCTTTCAACATGAGTTTCTGCACGGGTTACATCAACTGGGATTTCTATTATTGCTTATGAGCTATGAAGATATTTAGTGCTAAAACGCCGTGCAAAATGACCTTTCGAACAGAGAATTATCTCAGCTGTTTTTGTATACGAAGCACCCTCACTTTAGTTGCTTTTTATGTTAATATCTTCTTCGCTACATTTCTCCAGTTCATGAAAACTTTGTGAAAATTATTGTTCAGGAAGTCAGCATCTTCTAGTTCTGTTTCCTGCTGTAATTTTTTTGTCCTTCTGTATTTTGCATCCTGTTTGATATGTTTGTCCTTTTCTTTCTCTTGCACACGCCGCATGAAATTAGTCACGGGAATTCATTAAATTGATCTAGTGAATTCCTTCACATGACTCGTTTTACTTTATATAAAATGATTTTTTTTTCTTTTTCTCATAACAACTGCTTTACTTTTGATAAAGGCTCAACATATTAAATTTCTATACACATGTTGATTTCCAGAAACGTATAGGAACTCGATATTTATTTACTTTCAACTCATCACAGTAAGTCATTGTGGTATTATTCTGTGTCTTTGATTTAAAGTGGAGCGAAACTATTCTCCAGGATTTATTTTCTTCTCTAATTTTCTCCAGTTTACGAAAACTTTGTGAAAATTATAGATCGCGAAATCAGCTCCTCGCTCTGTTACCATCTGTAATTATTTTTTTCTTTTTATCTCTCTGCATTTTCCATCCTGTTTGATGAGTTTGTTCGTTTCTTTCTATCGCTCAGGGCGTTCGAAATTGGTTCTCGTTTTTCACATTTGCTCGTAGGCTGTGTATATTACTAAGGTGAAGGTGCGTGACTTAGAGGTTAGAATATTCGGCTGACGATTGTAAAGTTGTGAGTAATAACTTGCAGTACGTTATGTTCTTGAACAAGACATTTTTTCACGTTACTCCAATCCACTCTGCTGGGAAAAATGGCAGTTCCTGTATTTCAAAGGGTCAGGCTTGTGGCATTCGTGTTATGCTGAACAACCTTGATAACTAAATTAAGGATACTCTTGTCAGTTAGTGCTCAGCCATGTTAATTTCACAAGCAGGCTGTTCTGTAGATCGGATCAACTGGAACACACATCGTCGTAAGGGACCAAGCACCAATTCTTCATATTTCTAATTGTAAACCCAACACTGTTTCTCTCAGACTTCCAAAGCAATGGTTTTTCCTATAATTGCGCTTCTTGTTTCTTCGAATGCTACATGCTAATTGTATACGTCCTTTCATTCGAAATATGAATAAGAGCAACCTAACTGTATTTGAAGGGTGTGAGGTAATTTTATATATGTGATATTATTTTGACATTGAATGCGTTGAGATGGCAGAAACGTTAGCACGCCGGGCGAGATGCTTTGCGGTATTTCGTCTGTCTTTACGTTCTGAGTTCAAATTCCGCCGAGGTCTCTTTCCCTTTCATCCTTTCGGAGTCGATAAATTAAGTACCAGTTACGCACTGGGGTCGATGTAATCGACTTAATCCCTTTGTCTGTCCTTGTTTGTCCCCTCTGTGTTTATCCCCTTGTGGGCAATAAAGAAATAAGAAACGTTAGAACGCCGGGCAAAATGCTTTGCGGTATTTCGTCTGTCGACTTTGCGTTTCATCCTTTCGAGGTCGATAAATTTCGTACCAGTTGCGTACTGGGCTCTATATAATCGACTGCCCCCCCTCCCCTAAAATTTCCGACCTTATGCCTTAAGTACAAAACGATATTATTTTGACATTATTTGTCGTTACTAGCGTAATTTCTGGTGCAATTTCTGGTGTAATTTCAAAGTTTGTCAGCGGTACAAAACCATCATAAAGGAACAGTTTATTCCACTCTATTTTAATGATGTCTTCCAATTTCCTCGAATATTGATGTAACGTTTCAGATTTACAGTACGGTTGGGAGATGAATGTTGAGTTCAATATTTCTAGTCTCTTTACTGAGTGGCATTTTCTATCGCAAATCAATTGAAATTAATTCTGGTAATTCACTAAATTGACCCCATGAATTCCTTCATATGGCTCATTTTATTTTATACAAAGAGGGTATTTTTTTTTCTTTTCCTGATAACAGCTGGTATACGTTTGATGAGGCTCCACATATTAAATCTCCATAATCTTGTTGATTTGCCAGAAGCAGAACTCTAGAAAAGTATAGTAATATAATATTTATTTGCTTTGAACCCATCATGCTTAGTTATTGTGGTATAATTCTTAGTTTGATTTTATTATATTGCAAAGCAGTGCCTAACAGAGTGCAAACAAACTAGACTGAAAATAATTGTTACAAGTACGGGATAAGGATATTTCATTATTTAATATACAAACATACACGCATAAGTGTATGTACGTACGTGTATATATATATATATATA
>NC_068992.1:23835763-23841273 GCF_001194135.2 Octopus bimaculoides
TATATATATATATATATATGTATATATATACATGCCTATAAACGTGTATGTATATATATATATATATATATATATGTATACGCACGCATACGGAAGCATGCCTTCAGAAGTACATACGTACACACAAACACACAGGAACTCAGACACATACGAACGCACTCAGAAACACACACATATAAAGATACACTGAGATACTGACACGTGGTCACATACACACTGGGACACACAAACACAGACACACACGCTTGTACACACATGCCCTCTCATACACATGCGGAAAGACGCGCTCGCATACGCATGCTCATACTCAGACACAGACAGACAACAATTTATTCAACATTTATTAAACCAACAAGACGTTTAACCGTCTTTGAGATAAACGTCATATGGATTAACGTGTGCGTATGCGAAGAAAACGAAAGAAAGCCAAACCCGCTGTGCTATATCTATGAAAAATGACATAAGTCAGTATTTAAAACACACACAGACACACACACACACACACACACACATACGGACGCACACATTTATGTATAAACACGCGCACATACAGACATACACACATTCACATACTCGTCTCAGACAGATCTCGAACAAATCCCAACGCTGAAACGTAAGTTCAAAAGAAATGGAAGTAGAGAAACGTGTCACTGAAGAGATTGCAACAATGCGATGAAATTCTTATTTGACGAAGAAAAAGAAATACCAATAGGAATAATACTGAACAATAATATTAAAGGACTGAACCAGTGCGTGTGTTTATCATTACCGGCATGATGCCCCTCCCAAGGTTCAATAGTATGTATATTACGAACTCAAAAATGCGGCTTAAGAGCAATTAGGACCTAAATGCAAAATTAAGAGAGGTCATAAAAGAGACAGACTAGAATATTTTCAGTCATTGATTCTGTGTGTGTGTGTGCGTGCGTGTGAGCTCATTTGAACGTGTGCCTTTTATATAACTAACTCAAACGGGTTAATTTGTTTATTTACGTCACTATCGCTACATATGCACACATACACACACACTCGGTCCCTTCCCATATATGATAGAAATCGAGATAAAAGAATACTTATTAGACTAACGTGTCTACGAAAAGTAACTAAGACTGACTTTTGTGATAACCTTTTCCACTTTAATGATTAGATATTTCCAAATCGTATCGTGACTCTTTTTCTTATAATGATCTCAGGTTTATTTTGTAGAAAAAGGGGATTTCTGATTTGCGACTGAGTTTTTGTTTAAAGCCAATCTTCAAACTGTTCTTTTTTTTTTTTTTGGTATCAGTGTTCTTTGATAATCGTTTTAGATTCTATTCAATCGCTGATACAAAACCACACATATATACTCACATATATACTCACATATACACTCACATATATACACCCGTACACACACATACACACACTCACACTCACACATACATACACATATATATACATCCGTACACACATGCACACGCGTATACATACATACATACATACAAACAAACATACATACATAACATGTGCTCATACACATACTCCCACATATATCTCCCATAATCTAAGTTAGTTTAAACTAAGAAATGCGAATAAACTTTCCATATCTGTGAACAATTTCATGAATTCTGCATTTTCGGCAATGGTAGTGCTTGAACAGAATAATAGGGAATATTGTAGAGCCTGTTTGATAATAGTCACAAGAAGGTGAGTTAAGTGTGAGGTCACTATGACTCATACATACTTGTGTAAGTAAAAACACACGTGCAGACACACACACACATATATATACACATATACTTACAAATACGAACGCACACGCAAACATGAACACACATAATGCTGTGAATACAAGTTGAGATAAATCAACATAAAAATACGTTTACAGAATCAGACATTCTTTTTGTATGAAAAAAAAAAACCTCTGTTCACCGGAAGAAGAATAGAGTCACGATGCGATTTGTAACGTCAAACGATTTACAAACATCTCATCCTTAAAGTGGAAAATAATTATCAGAAAAGTCATTCTTATTTATATTTTCTTTTGTTAATATATACACTGTTGTACCAAGTATTCTCTATTTTCCTTATATAATGTATATCCATATATGTTCGGAACACGTTTATTCAGAATAGTCTAGTCAACTTCAGTAAAATAATATTAAACCAGCAACAGACATGCGCAGAAAAATGTATTTATAAAATGTAATGAAAAACTACAATTTATGATACATTCACTGAAATATTCTAAACACGGTATAAATATTTTTACATATGTTATTCGTAGATGATTTTACATGTGTTATTTACATTATGAAATAAACCTAAACCAGAATCATAAAGGTAACCATAGGCATATGTTTTATCATCAATATTAGCGAGGAAGCGCAAGTTATGACTGAAGGCCAAGGATTTATTTACTTGTATAAAAATCATATATGTGCTTTATCTATTTTTGCTATATGCTGTTCTAAATTTAATTTTGACAAAGAAATACATATATTTCCTGTTCAAAAGTGTGTAAGCCTGATCTACAATTGTAACATTTCTTTGCGCCCCAAATAATGCTAGCACTATCTCAATTAATAATATGTACGAGTGTATGCTGAAAATTTCCTTGCTTTAAGGGAATTGAGGAAGACATGTTCGGAGGCTCAAACTTCTGAGTTCTTTCACAGGGCTTAGAAAAACTGAAGGACCACTGCGAGAAGTGTATGAATCTGAGAGGGGAATACATTGAATACAATCATGATCAACTTATCTTTTTATATATTCTCTTGGCCAGAGCCTGTAACGTTTCTGCGTCCCTCGTATTTTGTTTGTAATGTTTATAACCATGTCGTTCAGAATCAATTTCGAAAAGAATATAAGTAGAATGAAGTATTTTGTGCTGCCAAAATAACGCTAGCCCGAGGACTCTTCATCATTTCCTTTCCTTGTTGGATTGCATATATATCTGCCCTTGGCCAGCTCGAGTGTCATATCAATATCTTTGAAATTTGGTCTCTCTTTGTTTTACCTTCCTTTATTTCTAAAGAAAATGACGATGTGAGTTTTATCCAATTACTCTATCTAAAGCGTAAGTTAAACGATTCAGTGAGAGAGGGAGAGAAAGACAAAGAGCAAGAGACTAAGAGATAGAGACAGAAAGAGAGGGGGAAGGTAAGAGAGGTAGCTACAATGCAACAAAGACAGAGAACAGGAATGACTTCAGGACTTGATCGATAGCTTATTTATTGAGACTAGAATATATTGAGACGATGGAAGTCAATATTAATGTCAATCATATTTGAACTCGGGGAGGCAGATAAACGGAGAAAACAGTGCAAAGTACTCTACTTGAAGTTTTAACGACACTACTAAACCTCTGTCATTTAAATTCCGTTCTAGTGATGGAGAAAATCCAGTGTGAACAGATATTCGCGTTTCACGCCTGAACTGGATATTCAAGTGTTTCCAGCCGCATTAAAGGCACAAATAAGCCAAGCGACGCAATTGAAATGTTCAGGCATTTCGAAATAAAATCCAAGGGAAAAATATTTTAAAAGAAAACCTTTAGAGTTGAATCTAATTGGAAGCAAAGTTTTCGACATTTTGCCAAATATTTTTTTAATGCTTACCCATCTCTAAATGTCATTTGTTATAGAATAACAGAACAAACTATAAACGCATGCAATTTCAGAAAACATTGAGCACTATGTGAAACATTTTGGGAACTTATTATAGATAAGATGCATGAAACATATCGATAAACTATCGTTTTTCATAGCAGCTTTAAAATATGCATATATCCGTGAAAATGAGCTCAGATGCGTTAAAATAAGCTTGAAATTCCCTTTTCAAATGAACGAGTCAACAGACATTGCTGGTTTGGAAGGTGTGTGTGTTTGTGCGTTATTTTCATGGAAGTAGCATTGAAAAAGATTTATTAATCTGCCAGTCATTGGGGATTGGTTCTACGAAGGAAGCAATGTTTGAGTTAATTCATTTATGGAATAAAATAGAAATGTCTTTATTCAAGCATTTACACGGATTAAGCTACCCCTATGATACGGACATTTCTAGTTCATAAGTGAGAATAAAAATTATAAATAAGAAAACTCCAGAATATTTTATGCACCCACTGTTGTCGCCAGCACCGAAAACTATCACTGAAATCCTTGTCACATGATCTGAAATTAGCAGCGAAAAGTTTGTGAAACCGCTCTTTATACAGACTTTATCGGTGCCAATTTTAAATTCTAATTGAGGCATGCAATTCAATAAACATCACTAAATGCAGGAATCTGTAGTTTATTATGAGAAATTATAGGATGTCTGCATGTAATTATGTTATTGTGTACTGAAGGGTGCTAATTATCAAACAGATTAATTGTTACCGTGATTGTTCATATTACGTGAAGAAATTAGTTCAGTCTTATGTATCTTGTACTTGTTTCAATCATTAAGCTACAGCCATGCTGGAGCACCACCTTGAATAATTTAAGTGGCATAAATCGACCCCAGTGTGTAAGCTTTTTTTTAACATTTAAAGTAAAATGGACTACCCCAACATGGCCGAGTAGTTAAGAAATCTGATTTGCAACCACATGGTCTTCAGTTCAATATCACTGTGTGGAACCTCAGGCAAGTATCTTCTATAATAGCCCCAGGTCGACCAATGTCTTGTGAATGACTTTAGAAGTGGAAACGGTGCAATGCATAAAAATGTGTACCCGTGTGTGTATGTGTGTGTGTGTTCTTGTGTCTTATGTATGAAAATAAAATCTAAGCGTGTGTGCGTGATTGTATGTGTGTGTATGTTTGTGTGTGTGTGTGTGTATGTGTGCGTGTGTGTGTGTGTGTGCATGTGTGTGTGTGTTTGCACTTGTCCTGATCTCCAATTGACGACCGGCGTTAGTTCCATTACATCCCCATAAGTTACCGATTAGGTAATAAAAAACAAACGATTAAATAGGTACAAAACCAAACCTAAAAAAAACAAAATTAAAAGGAAAGCCAGAAATACAGATATAAATGAAAGCTATCAAGGCGATGCCCCAGTCTGGCCGTGGTCCACTGAATAGAACAAGTAAAAAATGAAAGAAATATACAGTAAAGTTTCGTTTGCTTCAGTTCTGAATTTAATTCTCGCCTGATAAAACTGTCTTTCATCGGAAGGTAGAATACGGTGCGCGCTATACTCGAGTTATAAGTGCGATTCCATTGTGACGGTACACTTTACTGTTTTATGTCTCTAACAGGAGTCGAAAATGCATCAATAGTTCCTGGCTGTAGTAAGAAGTTATATACTTGCATTCAGATATATGCAGATATTGATACGTCCGATGTATAAGTATGTATATGCGTAAATTTGTTTTCGTTATTATGTGTGTCCGCGCTTGCGAGTGTATATGTATGTATGTGTGTCCATCATTGTATGTGTATACGCATGCGTATGTACATGTGCAGGTGTATGCGATTATTCGATTATTTGGGTGTGTATGCGAATGTATACATACGTAAATATATATATATATATATATATA
>NC_068992.1:23842132-23851771 GCF_001194135.2 Octopus bimaculoides
ATATATATATATATATATATATAAATTTATTGACGGATCATGTATGTATACGCTTGTACAATTATAAGTATGTATACAACTATATCTTTAGTATTTGCACTCATTGCGTATACACACATATCTTTATGAAGCCTTCTGCAAACCTGCATGTACGTAAGTATGTATATATAAAGACAAAGTACGAGATAGATAAATAGATAGGTAAGTAGACAGAAAGATTGATAGATCCGTCCACAACATAAGTCATACTCGCATCACATAATAACAATACGGAAATTATTTCACCTAAATTGGCCCCCGCTCTCTTTAACAATACACCAAAACACGTTAAAGCAGAAATAGACCCCATAAATTTCAAGAACTCTTTGGACAAATATCTTCAAGAAATTCCGGATAAACCTCCTACACCAGGATATGTCTCCGTTAACAATAACTATCTACTCGAGTGGGCCATGTTCTTCGATTCCTGATTTGAATTACTCCGCCGGGTGGTGCTATTAAGTTAGACACGGCCAAGGCCAATACCGGCCGAAACCTATCAAAGTATCAAAGTATATGTATAAATATGTATATATATGTATAGATACATATATGCATATATATATATAGTTATATATGTATATATGTGTGTGTGTGTGTGTTTCTATATCTATATTTTTATATACGAAGGTTCTACCATATGTTATGTAAAACCGGACGTAACATTTTTCATTGAACTGACAATGTGTGTTCAAGTTATACACGTTTGCAATGTATTGAGGTTATCTTCAATGTCTCTCGATTTGCCAAGCCACATCATAAGGATGCTTTCTATGATGCAGATGATCTATAGTAGACGGGAGGCAATATTCTTGTTCTAAACTATATAGCTAGGATTTGAGTTTGTCTTACTAAATTTATCTGTCTTCATTGAGATGTGTATATAATGTATTTGTGGGTAAAGTATGTCGACTGCATATCTATTTTAACATTATGCTGTGCAGTAAGCATCTCGTCCATCATTTATCACCTTTTATTGGAGGAAATACTGTAGAATTATGATATTTTGACATCTAGGCGCAGGCAAAGATATGTCGTCAACAGGGTCAGCTTGCAACCACATGCTTTGGTGTCCAGTCTCGATGCGCAGCATCTAGTGTGTCATTTACAATAGTTCTGAGACAACCAATGTCTTGTTAGTGAAATTGGTAGATGGGAACGGTGTGGAAGATCATGTTGTATGTATGTGTGTGTGTGTGTGTGGTGTGTGTGTGTGTGTATGTGTGTGGTCGTGTGGTGTGTGTGTGTCTGTGTGTGTGTGTGTGTGTCTGTGGAAGAGCGTAGGCCCGAAACGTTAAAGACGTTTTCAATTCCCGATCTATACCACCTGTCTTCGTCTGTTGTTTTTTTTGTGAATTCTCCCTATATATATATGCAGAGGTGAATTATAGAAACCCCAAAGAATTCCTCTCAACACATGGCTATGATGCTCCTCTACTGCTTCTGCTCGTAATCAGAGATGCACATATCCTCAGCCACAAGTGGGCATGCCCAACCGGTTAAGATCGATCGACTGACAAACAAATCTGTGGTATTCAACAGAACATTTGCTGCAGCCCATCTTTTATGCCAAGACAAAATAATGTGCATGATAACACTTGCAATCAGTTAAGATCCGAAGCCATGAGTGCCACTGCGTGGTACTGCAATTATTAACATTATCATCATCATCATCATCATCATCATCATCATCATCATCATCATCATTATTATTATTATTATTTTTTTTTTTTTATTATTATTATTATTATTATTATTATTATTATTATTATTATTAAATGAGCGAGCTGGGAGAAGCGGTAGAACGCCGGACAGAATGCTGTATATCATTTCGTGCGTCTTTATATTCTGAGTTCAAATGCTACCGCTGTCCGGTTTTCATCCTTCCAGGTTCAATAAAATTTGTGACATTAAAATACTAGAAAGGATTAAGCAGCTGGTCTTCTACTACCGAAATTTGGTTAGATTTCATGTATTTTGTGTTCTGTTTTATGAAGTTTAGGATAGGTAGTTAATCTATGTATTTGATTCATATTATAAACATTATGTGTGATTTGATTATCATTAATTGTGTTTATACTTTGAGTTTATTGAATGTCGTATCAACCATTTTAACTGATTAAAATTCCAGATAATTCTCTATGAGATTCCCTGATTTCCAGGAAATGCTGTTTCTCCAGATAATTATATATGCTTTGAAGTAATTTGTTTACTCAGTCAGTCTGCCTACACAAACACACAGACGGTCGCGCGCAGACACGTTTAGGTATACAGATTCATATAAGTATTTATATTTATATAAAATGCATGCGCGCAATGGGTGTGAGTGGTTTTCATGTTACCAAAACAGAACACCTAAATTCTTCCTGCCGTCTTAAGAAATAGACGCATTTGGTATTATATTTTACGATGCACTCTGTTTGTAAAACTAATACCGGGTGCCACTGTCTATCCTACTGTAATATGTACTTTACCTGTATTGACTAGGTGCAAAATAACATTGGCATATAACATTTCCGTCACCGGTATGAGTGTAGTAACGTTAATTATGTGCTTTTATTTAGAACATGATGAGTCAATAAACACGTCTACATACCGTATACATATTATATTGAGAATATTCGGGAGAATTAACGTTACATATTCCTTTATATTTTTAAAAAATTTTGTCATCTTCACTTAGCAGGGAAAGTATGACATGGTAAAGCAAGTTGGTAGAAACAACAGCCAAATATCTCTGATTCTAAGTTATGATCTTTTTTTTAAAGGAAGGACACGTTTTATGGTTCTGAATTTTTTCTGGTATAATATACAGGGATATATTATAACAGAAAACTGATCAGAGGGACATTGAAGCTAAACAAGCAAAGTTTCTAAGACAAGAGAAGGAAGGACGGTAACTGAAAACTAAGGTGTCCAAAACTTTTAAAATGTTCATTTCTACTGCATTCTTTAAGTAAACCGTGAACTATTTTCCAAACTGCACAGCAGATTGTGTCAGTGAAAATTATATAAAGTAATTTGCTAGGCGAAGCTTTCATCATCAGGATAGCCAAAGATTATGGCCATCTCTTATGTGTTTAAATGTAGACTGTATATATAATGAATAATATATAGTCTACTGACTAGTTTTTCTACACGCTAGGCCATGGTGGTAAAAAAAAAAAAATTCTAAATAATATTTTACTATCCTGAAATTTATTAATATATATAGGACGGACATTGGTTGTCCCAGAAAAGATTTGAAAAAGTTGTTGTGCAGTGGGATTGCACCCAAAATCCTTTGTTTGCAAAGCAAGCTTTTTAACCACACAGCCATGCCGGCGGTATGGTAAAAATTATTTTAAAAATAGGACTTAGATGCAATAATCCTCACTCAAGCACAGCTGCCAAGTTAAAAAAAAAAAAAAGTTTATCCTATGAGAAATAAATCACATGTTCATCGTTCTATTTCGTTTCTTGGTTTGGTTTCAAGACAAACAAATTCCTGAAAACTCATTCATCTTTTCGTACTATGTAATTCAGGAAATTATTCCTCATTTATCAATGGCAAATTCACAGCTGGAATCTTGTAATACCAATCTTCGTATTCGCAGCAAATACTGCAAACGTGTCATTGGCTGAAGAATTGAACGAGTTAAATCGAATCCTTTCATTAAATATTCCAGCAACTGCTATTTGTCTGCTATTTGTATCACCTAGATATTTCGTGGTATTCATTTTCTGCCATTATCAATAAGAAGATATTGTTAAAATGTATATTTAGTTATTCTTCTTCTATGTTTCGTCTCCCTCCGTGTTTGGAAATGTCATGAACGGAAACACATCTCCAGACTGTAAAAGCTACATTACAGGAATTTCAAAGAAGATCACATTTCAAAGATGTGTTTATATATTTGCGAAACAAATATAATCGAACGTGTTTGTGTCTTTAAATTAAAATCAATCTACTTTCTACACTTATATATCAATAAGAAATGAATTGGCGAAAATTCCTTCGTCGTTCACATTGGATCTATTAGGATGTGATAGGATTTAGCTATAATATAAATAAGCGCATAAATATCTAGCTAGGCCTATTGCTATATTACAAATTATCCCCAAAGCCATGTAAAACAAGGGTTACGACTTTCCAGCCGTGTATCATATCCTGAAGCTTGTATATTTTATCGTGTGGTGCTGTTCTGCACTCGTGGTGCCTGGAGAGTGCTCATAATGAAAGACGGACCTTTATAGACATTCTTTCGAATTGAGTAGGTGTATTTTCTATATTGTTTTATGGCGTTGCTTTTGTATAGCATCTGGTCAACTTTCGACAAGTAGTCCAGTCACCCATGACCGTCTTGTCTTTTTGTATTTCAGACACCATTTTGTTGTACATGTTCTTGATTTTTAGACACGATGAAACTCCAGAGAGAAACACAGTTAGGTGTAACACTATAGCAATCGAGCAAAAATTTTCTCAAAATTCCTACTGTTTTGAAGAAAGAAAAAACATATTGCACTAGACACATAATACGTGTTCTTTACATATAATTTCTCGAAACATCGAGGTAACTTTCTATTTTATAACTTATAACAGGCCTCACTTTATTTACAAACAAATTCCCTTCGGACAAAATTCATGTGTTTGTAAATATTGAACATAAACACAAATACAAGCGCACGCACGTACACACACACACACACACACACACAAACAAACACACACAGACACGTACACACACATCCATATTCACACACACACATACATTCAAACACACACACACACACACACACACACACACACACACACACACCTGTTTGCATTCATATAATTAAACTGGAAATTTCAAGAAAAGTATGGTAGTTTTGTTTGCGGAATTATTCAAACGTTTGATATGAAAATCTCCAATGCCTAATGAAACTGTCAGTTTCATCTGCAGTTTTGGCAAAATAATAAACGCTGACATTATGAACTCGTTATGAGGTAGCATCTCGTGACTTAACAACGACGCTATCAACAACGCTCTGCGTTTGTCAGAAGTCTCAATGAGTTCAGCAGTAATTGTAAACATAATCGAAAATAGTTGCGTAGGGTCTCTTGTGGTGATAACATTAAAAGAGGTGCCAACTTAGTGTTTCAAAAATCAACATACATTTGTTTCTCAGAGTATATCTTTCGTCTTTTACTTCTTTCAGTCATTGGACTGCAGACAATTTCCGGCACCGCCTGGAAGGGTTTAATCAAACGAAACATCATAGTACTTATTTTGTAAGCCTTGCATTATTCTATCGTATTTTTTTTTTCAATTTGCTAGGTAAAAGGGACATAAACAAAGCAACACCCATTGTCAAATGATGGTGGAGAGATAAACAAAATAAAAAAACACTGACAAATACATACATACATACGTACACAATGCATACATACACACATATATAAATACATAATGCATACATACATACGCACACACATATATACATACATAAATAATGCATTCATGGAAGCATATATACATAAATCATGCCTACATACATATATACACATATACATACATGAAGCATGCATACATACATACATACACACACGCATACGTACATACACACATACATACATGCATACATACATACATACATACATACATGAAGCATGCATACATACATACACACACGCATACGTACATACATACATACATTAGTCGATTAGATCGACCCAGTACACAACTGGTACTTAATTTATCGACCCCAAAGACAAGAATGGCAAAGTCGTCCTCGCCGGAATTTGAACTCAAAACATAAAGACAGGCGAAATACCGCTAAGCATTTCGCCCGGCGTGCTAACGTTTCTGTCAGTTCGCCGCCTAGTAATAATAATAATAATATTAATAAAACTGAGCAATTATAAAGATCTTGAAGACCTACCAAAAACTGAGCAAATATAAAGATCTTGAAATAGAAATTAGCAAAATGTAGAATCTGAAGACGAAAACAATACCTATCGTCATAGGTGCCCTGGGAATGACAGCGAAACGGGCTGATTACTACCTAGCTCAGATACCAGGAAACCCCAAAATGGCTGAAGTTCAAAAGATAGTGTTCATGGGAACTGCCCATATCCTACGTAAAATACTGTCTATGTGATCTCAAATTTTAAAGCAAACACATAATTTTCTTATGGTTTCTTAAACATTCACTTGAACAAAACTGTACAAATCCAAATATATGGTACCCTAGGCATAACACCTACATGAACTTCTAACTTGTTGTCTCTTGAGGTCTCTGGGTGAGACTTGGATCCAACTTGTACAAATGCAAAACAAAAGTCAAACATAAAATAATAATAATAATAATAATAATAATAATAATAATAATAATAATAATAATAATAATAATAATAATAATAATAATAATAATAATAATAATAATAATAATAATAATAATAATAATAATAATAATAATAATAATCTATTCTATTATAGACACAATGCACGAAAGTTTTAGAAATGGGACCTAGCCTATTACATAGACTTTAATACTCAATTGGTATTTGTTATGCTCACTGCAAAAGGATGGTTAAATGATAAACTTCTGGAAAGTTTTACTGTTCCAGTGATGGTTTGCGTCTATAGTCTTCGAAGTAGCTTTCTCCTTTTTGGTTTTGACAAGCCTAATTTCTCAAAATTGTTATTTAGGCAGTGTGTTACATATCCCAGGGCCCCAATAAATACATGTATATACCTAAACTTGTAATCTGGATAGAGAAATTGCAGATTTCGTAATAGTTCAGCGTAGCTATTCTCTTTTCCACTGATCTTCAGCATTATGTTAACATCCGCTGGACAACTAATTTCCACAACTGTGCACAGTTTCCCTTCATTATATCAGATCCGTTGTGCTTACATTTTATTGAAGTTTTCACTGGTACATTCTACCAGTATTCTTTAATATTATGAGCAGCTATGGCTTCTACCATATCGTGGGTTCTTATTTCTTTGTTCTAGGGATTATCCTTCCGACGGATTTCATTATAAAGTTTCCTGTATGTATATATATGTATATATGTAACAAAAAGAAAACGCCGACGTACGCATATACCAATAACAAATACACACATATGTAGGTATGTGTGTGCGTGTGTGTTTGTGTGTATGTGTGTGTGTGTGTGCGTGCGCGCGCGCATGCGTGCGCGTGCATATTTTTATTATCGGCGTATGCATACTTGGTCGTTTTGTTTTTGTGAGCAAACAGCTGCGTGCAACTGTTGATATCATTATTGATATATTGTTTAGCGTTCACCTCCATGGTGTCACAGCATGGCCGCCGTTCTCGAAATGAAGCTAATAAAGAATATAAACACATTATATATAAATATGTATACACACACACACACACACACACATAAAGACGTGAGAGCACACATGCATATTTCGAAAATATATGTTCATGATAGCACCTGTTTGTGTGCCTATGAGCATATGTATATATATATATACATATGTTTATTTGCTGATATCTACAAGGAAAACGTGCGGTTCTTTTGAATAAAACGATATTCGTGTTACTTAAAATGCGTTCGGGCTTCCCATCAATCATTTCCAACCCTCTGCAATAGAAAAATGCAACGAACCTTTGATAAGTTCATAAGAATGCTACAACAAACAACTTTGTTATTCACTAAATGGAATATTTAATGAAACTGTAAATAACAGCTAACTTCACAAAGTGCGTTTCTGGTGCTTCGTGGAGTGAATATAAATCGCTTTAGAGAAATTCCCAAGAACATTATTAGGCTTTCTATTACTGGATCATTGTGTTACAACAACAGACGGTCAGAATAACCTAACGTGTATGATGGATTCATGGAAAATATATCCTTCGAATCTAAGGATTGAACAAGACGCTAAATATGGTCCGCTGTTTCACGTTATCATTCTGCATGAGATATGTTAAGGCAAGCGTTGTGAAAAGGTATCAGCCATACCTTCTTTGCAACTACGTGGCTTCCGATGCAGTTCCACTGTGTGGTACATTGGATAAATGCCTTATCCTATTACTCCAGACTGACTAATGTTCCAGGGGGGCCACAATCCTATCACAGACACAAGTAAAAATGATAACAGGTGATATATGTATAATACATATATACATACATACATATATACACACACATATATATACATATATATGTATATATGTTCGTATGTGTGTACTCTCCAAAATGAGTAGGTGGAGCAGGTAAAGTTTCACACTACAAATTCTTCCTAGATAGCAGATTCTCTGATGTGATATTTACTCAGCGAGCTAGGTATTCATCTAGCCGAAGAAACCCTAATTATATGAAGGTTAAATTGATGTTTAGAAACCCCAGGTTTCCTTGCCGAAGATACAATTTGAAATGGACAGCTAGAAGATGACGATCTCTCTACAGATAGATCCCTAGATTGTGTAACTGGTTGTGTGTGTGTGTGAAATGTAACGTGTCTGGAATGGCACAACAATGCAGAATGGGCTATAATAACTGTTATAAATAATTTAATTATTCATAGTTTAATATAATATTTCGTAATATATAAATTCCGTCTCCACATAATACTAGTAAGTAACAGTGTCATTGCTATAGTCGGTTTCCAACGGTTACTGAAATTTGTCGCAGGTGTCCTTGCAGTGGTCTCGCGAGACTCCTTCCGGAATTCCTCATGAGAAGTGCGTGACAGAGGTCTCGAGATCGTGTGTGTTGGCATATCCGCAGACTAGGGCCCCAAATTAACAATAGGTTGGAAATTAGCAATCATTATATTATTTAGCAACATTGACACCCTGCACACACGATGGTAACATGCTCATGTAACAAAGCATTATCCTTGTATTTGTTTCAGTTATTTGACTGCGTCCATGCTGGAGCATCACCTTTAGTCTAACACATCGAACCCAGGACATTCAGTGCAAGCCCAGCACCCACCACATCGGTTTCCTCTACCGAAACACCAAGCCACGGGAACGCAAACACACCAAGATTGTTCGCCAAGCGACGTCGACGGGATATACATAGACACACCAATATATATATATATATATATATATATATACACACACTACGGTCTTCTTTCAATTTCTGTCAAACAAATCCATCACAAGGCTTCGGTCGGCCCGAGGCAATAGTAGAAGACACATGCCCAAGATGCCAGGCAGTGGGTTTGACCTCGGAATCATATGGTTGGTAAGCAAGCTACCTACCACATACCCACTCCTATACTACATAACTTGGAAGCAACGCTGCATATATGCCAACACACACGAGCCCGAGACGACATGACCGCCTTTACGGACTTCTCATGAGGAATTTCGGAATTGTTTCGAAAGAACACTGCAAGGACGCCTGCGACAAATTGCAGTAACCTCTGGAAAACCGACGATAGCAATGACTCCATTACTTCCTAGCATTATCGGAAGAAGGAATTTTAATCTTCCAAAATATTATATTAAACTATGAATAATTAAATTATTTATAACAGTTATTATAGTCCATTCTGCATTGCTATTCCATTCCAGACACGTTATATTTCACAGACAATACACAATGCATGCTTCAAGCGAACTACGATACCATCATATATATAT
>NC_068992.1:23852698-23853733 GCF_001194135.2 Octopus bimaculoides
AAACCCAGTCCCCCACTTCATTGTTCTATGTTGGTTTTTGTTTTTGTATACCATTCGATTTAAACCGATTTTCATTGTAATTTTTAATTGCTAAATTTTTATTTTACGTCGATTTTATTGTGTAACCATATTTTTATTTGACCTCAAATCAGATGTATTGTCCCTTCTATCTTTCGCCCCTTGTGGGTAATAAAGAAATCAATTTTTTTGAATGGTGGCGTCGTTGATGTCGGTGTGTCTTTTTTTACCATGAAGAAGGGGTTATCACCAATGTGTGCTCTATTGTGCATTAAATACGGTGATATACACCCGAAATGGCCATAAGTGTTCTGTGTTTGTGTTCCACCTATACTCGTAATCCACTGTAAATGATGTTTATGGTTTGACTTTACTGATGTTACCTGCGGAATGGTGAAATATGGATTTTACTTTGCCACACTTTGGATGTTCTGTTGTTGTTTTGTCCCGTGCGCTTCGGTATTCCTGTTTATGAAATAGGATTTTACCTACTAAATTTGCTGTCATGAGGCAGGTAGTTGAACTTTCGTACTATTATTCTTGAACTTTTTTTTTTGGCTATTGGCCTCAGCGAATGAACTGTTGTGCTACGTCTCCCTATGTATTATTTTTTTCTCTAAATTTTTTTTCTCTATATTTTTTTTCTCTTTATTTTTTTTCTCTATATTTTTTCTATATATATATATATTTATTCTACTGTATTTGTACCAGTCTCTAATATTTTTAATCAATTTTTAATCGCTGTTTATTTATTTATATTATTCTATTGTATTTTTAATCGGTTTTTATTCTTATGTAAAAAAATTTTGACCTATCTTTACTAATTTGGTTTTTGTGGTCTATGTTGTACTTCTTATATGTGGTCATTGGTGGGCTACGGCTTTTCGAGTCGATGACCTAACGGTTTTATTCTGCAATTAACTTTGTACCTATGTCTCAACTAGTTTGAGCACTTCCTTTACAGCCTTGTATAAATTCCTGGTTTTCTAATACAAAACCGTTAATATTGAATAATTA
>NC_068992.1:23853799-23858899 GCF_001194135.2 Octopus bimaculoides
TGTGTGTGTGTTTGTGTGTGTGTGTGGGTGTGTGTGTGTGTGTGTGTGAGTGTATGTGTGTGTGTGTGTGTGTGTGTGTGTGTGAACATTGGATGTTCAAGCACAGAAAACAGTAAATGATAGCATACAAATATAGGATTGAAAAGCCATTTTTGAATGTAAACAGTTGAAGGCTACCACTATTTACATGTTATTACACAGGAATACGGGATGGAACTTTTTGAAAATTTCTTTGATAATTGTATGTTACATTATATACTTCCGTGGCGCTAATACGAAACATCAAAAAATCTCTGGAACTCTTTCGCTTGTGCACATTTGAAAGACCTGCATGATGCATTATGATAAGGTATGTAGTAGTCGGTCGTCATATTGACACTCCGTCATATTGACAATCCATCGTCCTCTATCTTTTGATATAACTTTTTCCAGGTTTCCAATTCACATTACCCAGATTTTCCGGAAAGAAATCCGGACGGGCACGAAAGACGTGAACTTTTATGCTCATTTATCATCCTAAGACTTCGAAATGTTCCAGCATTCTTCACACTACATCCTTGTTGTTTGGATCCTAGTCATTACAGTTCTTCCTCAAATCTTTAAAACTGGTCCGTGCATGTTTTTTCAGAACCCCTAAGAGAGATTTCAAAATGTTTATCCCTGACGAGTTTCCTTATATCTGATCCTACATATATACCCTCTTCAAGCCTGCCGTCTGATAGAACAAGTTACTTGATATGCAAATATATGAAGCCTATTCCATCCTATGGTAAAGATTTTACGAAGTGCTTCAAGTTTTATAGAGGAAACTACTTGAAATATAAATATTTATGTAAATTGATACATATATAATAAAACTTCAGTGTAATTTTGATAAATTGCTTAAACAATGATTATGATGTCTGCGGAGGTGACGTTGGCGGTCTTGTATGTTTTTGTATGTGTTCGTGCTTGTGTAGGTGTTGTGCACCTTTGCTCCTTTTACAAGTCCCTGGAGGGCTAATGAGAGCCCAATGGTAGCTCGAACGCGTTGTGAATTAGAAGGCTTCAGATAGTTAAGTAGTTGTAATAACCGAAGTGAATACTAACACGACACCGTTTCTGTTTCCACACTTCAACTGGTTGTAGGTTTATCGGATTTTTTTTTCTGCTCTAACAATTGCATAAAAAATAATAATTTTCTTCCAATTGTCTGGAAGGCTCTTTTCATCATGAAAAAGCTTAATATCACTTTTAGCCATAAACCGAGCTCTAGAATTAGAAACATAAAACGGATCCAGCTGAATTCTTATTTAGTATTTGTTTTCCTTCAGATAGATTAGTTTGGATTACTCCATATTTATGTAATTCGATGGCTTTCAGACCAAAACATTGATTCAATGGCAATGAAAGCCGTATTTAAGATGATACCACTGAAATTAGAGACAAATTTGGGATTGTGCTATAATTGATAACAAGCTTCGGATTATAATTTTCTGATGAAACCTCTCTACGTTTTAGTCACAGATAATTAGGACATGTTAGCTGACGTGTTTTCCATACTTCAGCAAAAAGCTTTGAACTGTTACTCCTGGAAGGCTTTTAATCTTCGAGTAAGCATCAACAACATCCAGAACAATAACAGTTTGAACTCATAACGATGATTACCTCCTCAAAATGTGGTATAAGTGTTCATCCCATTACGTATTCCTTTTGAAGAGACGTATCTCACAGACCATTGCTCATATCGCAGGAAACATACACATTTTAAAGAATACTCTTCTCTTACGTTTTAACATCGCAGTCGGAGTTTCATTCTCTTCAGCGCCCATACTACATTTAGGCGCTTTAATCACTGCTGTGATTACAACCTTTCTGAGTATTAATTACCCCAATATGCACCTCATGTCAACCAGAATATTTTATTGCTAGTGGATTTAGGATTTCAGCTAAATATTCTTTCCACCTGTCGAGAAAGTTTTACCCTGTTTCCAGAAGAAACGTAACAGAGTGCTCATGCACTGTCTTGGTATGTACAGTCTTTGTGGAAGCGGTATCACGCTCGATGGATGTAGGATAATTTTGCTGATATGTATAGACAACATGGTACCATTTGGTGCATCAGAAAGTGATCTTCTCCAAATTGCATTATATAGACTTGCTTCCGAGAGCAGCAAGAAAGAGGTACAAGTTAGCATTGCAATGATTGAGACACTGGTCCTCTCCAGAAATTACCAGAGCATTCTGAGAGTTAGTGGAACATCGCTGAGACAGGTGGAGCAGTTTACGTGTCTCGCAGTCGGGTTCGTGTCTCGAGTAATGAGAAGGTTGCCAGAAAGCTGACTTGGATGCAAGAACTGTACTTGCTTCAACATTTGTTTCTCAGAAGGGAAGAGCGAAACTTGCTATGTTCAATAAAATTTTCGTGCCTGTCCTCAACTATTAGCAACTATTAGCATTACTGTTGAGTAATGACCGAAAGTGTACGATCTCGAACACATTCGCTCAAAATTGTCTTACTCCAAAGGATCTCTGCAATGGCGCTGATCGATAGGGTGCGAAACTTAGAGATCAGGAAGTCTGTCCAGGTCGAGCTGCTATTTCTCCACATTGAGAAGTCATGACGCTGGTACTTTGGTCATATGATTACACCGTCACAGGAAAGAACCACACGACAGATTCTTCAAGTCAAGCCATCCGGCAGGAGACCGAGGATTAAACCATGAACGAGATTTGGATAATATCCATAGTCTCAGCAAGAAAGTGCAATGAGGTTTGAATCTAAAAGAACTCCATGGAAGGACCCCATGATGTCCGTTGAGGTCAGTTGAGTCTCTAACTTCACAACCGTTCCAGGAATAGTGAGAGGAGAAGATGGATGCAGAGATGAATGGATGGATGCATGAATGAAAGACTTCCTTAGAAATTAGCTTGATTATTGAATGATCTGCAGACATATACAGCATCACTCAATTCCTTAGCTATATTTCCACTCTTGTAACTGTTATAAAAGAAAATAGGTTAGGCTTAGTTACATTCAGAGACACAAATCGTGGTTTGACAGTATTAACAAATGGTGATACTCCACTGAATAAATGCAACATAGTTAAAACAGATGGATCACCTAAGATATTGAAGAAAATACACGATAAATGGCACTAAGTGAAACCAACCCAAGGTTTCCAAAGTATCCATTACATTATTCATCATTAACGATTAATAAGGTGGTAATCTGGCGGAATCGCTAGCACGTGAGGCGAAATGCTTGGCGGTATTTCGTCCGTCTTCACGTTCCGAATTCTAGGTTGACTTTGCCTTTCATCCTTCGGGATCGATAAAATAAGTACCATTTGAGAAATGGGGTCGATGTAATCGAATTTCCCCCTACCCTAAATTTCACACCTTGTGCCTTTAATAGAAAGGATCATTTATCATTACTACAGTGTATCGGAATACCTCGAGTATGATGTTATAGAGTCTGTAATTAGTTGGAAATTGTTAATCTCACTGCATAAATCAAAAGAATTTGGTTTCAAGAACCTTACTGGATAATTGATATGTAATAAGACAGCAGAGCCTCATTGTATTAGAATATCAGTGATATCATGAGTATGTTTGTGGAGCTCATTAAGCCAAATATGGCTTCTTTTCACGAAAAGAAGGGATTCCATCATCAGCTGGAGAAGGATGAATTGATTCACGATTAAATGATATTTCCTGCTTATATACTTAATTTTCCGCACGATATTTCGTGGTATGGAAATGTCTGTGAGTAATTTCGGACAATTTTCGATCTTCCGTATAAGATGACGCTTTAAAATTTAATATAAACATATTGTCAAGAAACACCAGAACCTTAAGGTATTTCCGCAATCTCAATTAGGGAATAATGAAATCGAAATAAATGACCTAAACAAATGATAGAATACAGAAATAAGTTAGAAAGACATCTAATTTCTTGAGCAGATTTGATGATTTGTAGAAGCTGAAGTCCTGCATTTCCTTTGTTGTAATTCTATGAAGAAAAAAAAAAAGGGTTTCTTCACTGCTCGAAGAACTAACTGCAAAATGGTCTGTTCTACAAATAGAACTGATGATCAGATGTCCTAGTTTTTACTCGAATTCTGTAAATAAGTTCTAAAAGACTAATATCATGTAGTGTAGAAAATTCATCTCAATGTTTCACATATCATTCTGGTTTAATATCCACTGTTGTAATGAAGTTTATGAAGAGATGTACCGTGCAATTCTTACGAAGAAATACATGACGGCACTATTCCTTACTGTTTCCAAAGAACACCATCTGGATTTTCACTGGGACAACTCTACAAGAAGTACATAGCAGCTTTAGTAGAATAGCAATTATTTCATTGCCCGTTTATCATGAAATATTATGACATTGCAATTTTTGTGATATCTCAAATTCTATTGGTACTTCTTTTACGATATCTCAGATTTTAAGAAATTCCATTAAGACATCTCACATTTTATTGGTACTTCTTTTCCGTATTTTATTGATTTGCTGGTCTTACGTATTTGGTTTCATATTTAGTTAGGCACAAACACACACACACACATTTTTTCGTTTCGTTATACTTCTGACTATCAAATTTTATTTTACTGAAACAAAATTTTAGTAACATCTGTTTATTCTCAGATTTAACGGCATGTCGTTAACTTATGAAATACGTTGAATATAGTTAAAACAACTATTAGTTACAATTTTCAAAAGATCTAGTGTGTATATATATATACACATGTAGTTGAAATTTCTATAAGTAAGACAATTTGCTGCTAAAACTTTAATACTTGAATAAAGATTACAGTAGCATACATTTCAAAAAAAACATTTATATAAAATTGTTTCTTACAAAATATAAAAAAATAAATGTTTGAGAATATGTAAAGTTAGTTCATATTTTGTGGGTTTGAAATATTTGTAGCTTATATTTGTAGCTTAGGGTAAGCAAAGTTTGGCACCACATACATACACACATGCGCGAGCGGTTATATCATTATATATACACATATATGTGGTATAAGTAGAACTGTTTGTAAGTATATATATACACACACACACACACATATATATATATATATATATATATATATATATATATA
>NC_068992.1:23859720-23862800 GCF_001194135.2 Octopus bimaculoides
TACAGCTTTGGTCCAAATTCCCCCGACGTTAAATAAAAATGCCATAAATATTATCTATAATTCTCTATTGACTGAAACGGAAAAATGTGTCGCTGAAGAGGAACTTCAGTTTGAACAATTTTCAAGATATTTCATATTTAGATACTTCTATTAAATGCATTCGGTTGTTCTACACATAAATATATCTTGGAATTAAATGGTTTTGCTATACTGTCAGGTGACTTTTGGCCAAACCTGTATGCATGTCTGTGTGTATATCTATTCTGTCTATCAGCCCCTTCACCCTCATTCGTTCATTCCACTGTTCGTTCTTTCATTCCCGACTCGATCACATTTCCTTGCCTTCTCTTCTTGCTCACTTTCCCTCCACTTTTCACTTCACTGTGTCCCTGCAACATCGATATTCCTCCCTGTGCCTGTGATATCTTGTATTCCTGCCGTAAGGCTTTATTTCCACACACACCAGCTTAATTTAATTCGTCCTTAGTCGAAAGATATCTGTTGTTATGTCCTGTTATTATTTTTATTGTATTTGTGTAACATTGTTCGTTTTTTTTCCGCCCTTGTTTTTGTATAATTTCTCTGCTTTCTTCCAAGAAATCTAATGCTCTTAGTTTAATTTTTCCTTGGGACTGGCCAGATCGGAGCAATATCGAGAATAACCACCCGAAATTGCAAAGATAATCTGGATCTCAACTGAGGAAAGAAAACTCCGAATGACCTGTCCTTGTTTTCTTTGTATCGTCTATCTGGATTTTGATAATAACAACTAGAGCACTCAGAGAGTGAAAACTTCCGCCAAGGCAACATGAACCTCCTCTCAATGATTAGCCGGAGATGATTTTTAAATTGAGAATATCTCAAACTCAACTGCTCTCAAAACGAAAATACAAAAAATGAATCCGACCGCTCTCAGTAATTTAGTTAAAAATAACAAATCAGGAAAATGATCCAGAATTCTTGTCCGGTACCGTATCAATCCTGAAATCTAATCAGTTCGTGCTAGGCACGAGGCCAAACATCTCTGAAAGTTCCATCCGTATCCGTGCGGCGCTCCTTGAGATATCTTGTCTACGGACAAACAAACGAACAAACAAACAAACACGACTGTAAACAATACCACCGGTTTCGCTAAAGGGGAGTTAATAATAATAACTAATTGTAATGATAATTCATGCAGATTGCTGTTACTCTTCAGGAAGGTAAATATACAACAAGAGTGCGATGCATGTATTCCATTACATATCACATGGCAGTCTTCATATTGCGTAAGGATAATAATGGTTTCAAATTTTGGCCAGCTATTTTGAAGGATGTTTTAAGTTGATTTCATCAATTCCCAGCGCTCAGCTGGTACTTAATGTATCGATCTCGAGAGGATGAAACGCAAAGTCAGACACAGCGGAATTTGAACTGAGAACGTAAAGACAGACAAAATGCGGCCAAGCAGTTTGCCCGACATGCCCGATAACTTTTTATCTCTTGACGTCTCTGGGTGTGCCTTCTAGCCGATTTGTACAAATACAAAGCAAAATTCAAACATATGATAATAATAATAATAATAATAATAATAATAATAATGATGATAATAATAAAAATAATGATAATGAATATGATTCATTCTCCACCGGTCAAAATATATAATCTGAAACCAAATATAAAATTAAATAAATTATTATTATTATTACTGTTGTTGTTGTTGTTGTTGTTGCTGTGTTGTTGTTCTCGTTGTTAGACACAAAAGATTTTAACAATATTTTATGCAATTCCTAGTTGCATTTATTTTAAAACACGGCTAGGGATTCTACCGTCCATTTTAACTCTTTCACATGGAAAGCAGATATAACCACTCAGAATTATCTCGGCGTTAATTGCTGAAAGCAATTTCACACCAACGGTTTTGAAAAAAATACCACTTCCGACGTTGCCACATTTTTTTTTTTTTTAATTTTTTTTTTGTTTACAAAAGATAATCTCGCAGAATTTTTATAATATTTTCACATATTTCATTGAATATCTCTTTGCAGAGCGAGAACGGAATAGTGATGAATATGGAAACCGAACCTGCAGGAGATACTTGGGGAAAGGCATTGCAGAAGTAGAAAAATATCAATAATAATTTTTGGGCGATTTTTAACATCATTACGAGAATAGCCATAGGAATAAATCGCGCAGTGTGAGAGTTAATACGGGATATAATCTAGACTTTTCAATAATATTATCTGGAGAGCTGTTGTGTTTACTGCGTCACTAAACCACTATTGAATAGAAATACACATGTCCACGCAACGCAAGCTAAAGATTATATTCGTGTTCTGAGAGAAGAGGGGGAGAAGTAGGAGGAATGTTTTGGGAAGGTGGGTGTATATGTAGAGGAAATTGGTAGTAGAGTAGTGTCGTGTAAAGCCTGAAGTAGCAGGAAATATGGTTCAGATAAAGTGAAACAACTGTAGACGATGGGAAATTGCAGATGTCAACAGCTGGTTAATTAAGCAATTTCGCTGACATCATATTACAACGCAGATCAGTGAACCTTGATAGGCCTCTCTAATACACAAGAGTGAGTTGTAAGAGTTGATACCTAAACACAGGAAAAACTATTTATACATGTATGGGTGTGTTGATGCGTGTGTGTGTGTGTGTGAGTATGTGTGTGTCAGTCAAAGAGGGAGAGAAAGAGAAAGAGGATAGAGAGAGAGAAAGAAAAAGAGAGAGACTATAAATCTATGCGTCAAATGTATTGTGTCCTCTTGATGTTTATGAAGACAAATGTCGTGGTTCAGTACACACACACATACACACACACACAAATATATAAATATATATATATATATATATCTCAATATATATTTATATATTATATATACATGCAAGTATATATAATGTATGCTGTATTTATGTATCTATGTATATATGCATGCGTCACAAATATATATATATGCATGCGTCACAAATATATATATATGCATATAATATTTACACATAATATATATGCACGTACGTGTAAAATGCATACCTATATAATATATAATGTACGTATATATATATATATATATATATATATATATATATATATATAT
>NC_068992.1:23866773-23872781 GCF_001194135.2 Octopus bimaculoides
ATATATATATATATATATATATACAGGATAACCTTTCAGTTTCCGTCTACCAGATCCACTCACAAGACTTTGCTTTGCTCGGGACTATAGGTAGAAATTGGCCAAGATGCCACGCAATGGAGCTGAATTCGGCATCTTCACCTTTGGAGACAAACTTCTTACCACGAACCAGGTGTACTCTTAGATATATCCGTAACATTTTTCATTGCTTACATAGTGAATTTATTCCTTGTATTTATTTGTACTTATAGTGAATTTATTCGCTGTATTTAATTGTACTTATAGTGAATTTACTCCTTGTGCTTATTTCGATGCTTATCATTAGTCTCTGTGGTGAACTAATGGATAGTACTAAACTCTCAAACACTGCAGTATTTAATTTATGTTTGGTAAAATGGAAGCGGTTTCAACAGGCAGGCATAAATGGGATGAAATGACGTATGAAAAATGACCAATAGCCTCGACAAAGAGTCGACCTGCCTTGAAATCGAAAATATCTTCATCTGCAATGACTTCTTTGAGGGCAAAAGTGTGCAACGAATGGTTCAATATTCCTATACTGTGAAACAGATTTTCCTGTTAGATTTTCATTGAACAAACTTACATTCGTTTTGGAATGTTATACAGACGAACAATAATATAATTTTATAGTTACTTGTGACATTTCACAATGCAAAAACGTGAAGTAATATTTGATACATTATATAATCAGTTCCCTTATTATTTTTTGTTGTTTTATCTCGGGTGGGTCATTATGCCAATTATAAACATATGAACCGATTCAATTTCACATTATAATTATTATTTATAAATTACTTAACTATTTAACCCAGTGTTTCTCAATTATATTTTACCTATGGACCGTTTTATTTTCACTTATAATGGAATGGATCCTCATAACATTTCGATGCTTTTAAAAAACTTAATTTTTATAGTTGAATATTATTGGGAATTGTGTAAAAAATATTGTGAAAATATTTTATGTATTGTAGAAGACCAATTTATTGCACACGAATTTTAACAAAACCTTTCACGGACCCCAAAGGACCATATGGACACCGGTTGAGAACTACTGATTTAACCAAATAACGTATCGATTGTTCGATTGATTGGTTCGGTTAATCAATCCATCAGTTAGGTCGTCAAAGTTCTTTCGTTGCCTTTTATGACTTCTTCTAAATCATGCCCTTTTTAATCCAGGTCTATTTCAAATAAGTAATGAAAAAGTGAACCAAAAGCAGCGCATGTGTTCAGGTTTGGGATAATGACCTTCCTGAAATACAGCAACAAGTGTATGCGTGTATGCTCAACAAATACAAAATTTTGATGTCTTCATCTGAGATAAAACTTTCAGGCGGTAAAATTTTGCAAAGTAGTATGCATTCAGTTGCGCTAAAAGGAAAATGCATTTAATACTTTCGTCTTCAGTTCTGTTAGTCACGTCGATGAAATCTAGGAATCGGTACTTTCTGATTGTTCTGTTATTCGAACGTACTAGAGATTACATTGTTTCTTGTAGTTTGTCTATCTGGAAGAAGCAATAAAAAACTGTGTGACATTACCAGCTTATTTCTTCAATTATTTACATAAAGTTAAAAACCATTTCCTGAATAATAAATAGCTTGGGTGAGTCGCAAGTGCTGCTATGAAATATCGACATTCCAAACACTTACCGTTTCCTCTATATTCTTCATGTTTCATTGCATGGCTGTCTGAGTTACGATGCGTCAACTGAATTCTGATTTGTGATTAATAACTTGTTTTATGAGATTCTTTCATTACGACGTTGAAATTTGACAGTGCATATCCTAACGATTCCACAAGGAAAAAAAAAGTTAAACTTTCTTTTCTAACTCTTCTTGACTGTTATTTCTTTTATTTATATGATTGTTAGTTGTGTATCAAATGATACTTCTCTACATTTACGTGACAAGATGTAATAATAAGATTTATTGAACTACGTTTCGGAAATCATTGTAGAAATTTTAAAAAAATAAAAATAAAAATAAAACATTTAAAGTTGGTTCGAATTTCTTCGGGCAATACTAGAGATGGCTAAGAAATATAAAGAATATATTCAAATATATTCAGTTGTTCAAATCGAGCCACTGTCTACTCAAGGGTTCATTGAATCGGTACAATTTGTATTACAAGAGCACTTACTTGATGTGCATAGCTTACACTACCACTACATTTGTGTCCTAAAACAGGGATATCATTTCTGGCTTTGGTGCTTTTCCTTCACCACCATTTCCCCCCCTTTAATAATGTTCATAGATAAATCGGTATAACTTTAGACATTTCATCTACTAAAATATAAAACGCAACGAAGAAACCAGGAGAACATCTTTAATATCGCTAGCTCTCACTGAAATCAAACCTCTGTTTCTAAAATTAATATGAATACTTCCCAGGTGCATCAAAAAATCTATGTTTCGAGAACTAACCTAGATCTCTTACAGGGGCATCCGACTAATTTTTTTGCTGCTTAACTGTATACCGAATGTATTCTTGGCATGCACTGCTTACATATGCTATGTACATTAACACCATTAACATTAGAAATTGAGCGTGCTGGTTTTGAACTGCGAAAATAAATATCGCCGTATTATATAGTGTAATTGATGTAGACGGCCATTCACCTCTCACAGAGACTACTAGCTCTACTCACAGATTATAATTATTCGCTGGAAAATTAAGATCATTTTGCCTTGTAGCCGTTGCAGCATAAACATCTTCCAATTTCTCAGTCTTATAAACAGACACATGGGATTTCTATAAATCAATTAACTCTTTACAAAATCGTCGAACACAAAGAGAAATATATTTCCCTTGTTACTCGTTGAGTAAATAAAAAAGATTTTAATGTTAAACTATTTAAGAATATTAAGGCATTAACCTCAAACAAAGCAGCTTATCTATCATGAGATTGTTATTTCGTGGCCCATAACCATTATAAATTCATTGAATAAGTTGGGAAACGTGTTAACAAAAACACTCTTAGGTAAGCAAAGGGGATTAACAAGTGCATTTGTTTTTTAAATCTGGGAAAGCAGAGATAAAATATGCAGCATTCCTAAAGTAGTTTAACAAAGAGAAGTGATTCTATTTATATACAGGACGTAAAGGCGGCGAGCTGGCAGAAGCGTTAGCACGCCGGACGAAATGCTTAGCGGTGTGTCGTCTGCCGTTGCGTTCTGAGTTCAAATTCCGCCGAGGTCGACTTTGCCTTTCATCCTTTCGGGTTCGATAAATTAAGTACCAGTTACGCACTGGGGTCGATGTAATCGACTTAATCCGTTTGTCTGTCCTTGTTTGTCCCCTCTATGTTTAGCCCCTCGTGGGCAATAAGGAAATAAGAAGTGATTCTATTTATATACAGGACGTAAAGGCGGTGAGTTGGCAGAATCGTTAGCACGCTGGACGAAACGCTGAGTGACATTTCATCCGTCTTTAATTACTCAGTTCAAATTCCACCGAGTTCCACTTTGCCTTTAATCCTTACGGGTCCAATAAAATAAGTACCATTTCAATATTGGGGTGGATGTAATCGATTTACCCACTTCCTCGAAACTACAGCGGGATTTGTGCCAAAATTTGAAACCAATATATACAGGGTTTCCCAGAATTAACCATCTATTTCAGTGAAATTGGACAAGTTTTTTTTTTAAATTTACCTCTATTTATGTTTATCATATTTAAATGTTTTAAAGTCTACACATGTTTAATTTTATGTATAATTTTATAATTCTAATAATTACTTTTTAAAACTTTATTTTCATTCCAGTTGTATCCCGCTTATATATCCACGATGGCTTCTTTTTAAAATTCGGCTTCACCCATTTTTTTCTACGTCCCTCCTCAGAACGTAAAGAAAGCATTCAGTTAGCAGTGCAGGAGATAACTGCTGAATTGCTTCAAAATATTTTTCGCAACACTAAGGATACGTTCAAAATTTGCAGTGATACAGACGGAACACATGTTGAAAATCTTCAATAAAATTTTGATATCAGATTTATATATCTATAAAGTTATAAACATAAAAGTCTCTCATTTTTGTTTTTAATGTCTCAGATTTCATTGAAATAGTCAAATCTGGGACATCCTGTACTTTATGATTTAGACATGAAATTGTGTTTTTAAAGAACCGATACGGGTTCACTTATTTTTAATGATGTAATTGACTGACACTCGATTTATCATTCTTGCATTGCTTACAGGCTAAATTCACCACGGTGGGGATCTGCCCAGATAATTTGAACCGGATTTTAATCTACTGCGTTTGTACTTTAGTTAAAAATAAGGCGCTTATGAAATTGTCACAAAGCAAACAGATATGATATATGAGAGAAGTCAAGTTAATCGTTTTTGTTACATGATGCTCTATATATTTTACTGATTTCCAAAGACTGGATTGCAAAGTCAACTTGAGTGCGATTTGGAATGAGAAAGTAAAAGCAACAAATTGTAAGCGCTGTATGGTATAGGGTGCAACAGCAACGTAATGTTTCAGCTGCTGTGACAACTAAGCATACATTAGTAATGGATGCTCAGATGGACAAGGGAGTTTCTTCAAATGTTCTTTGTTCTTCTCAAATCACATTCAAAGTGCTAATTTTATACTATAGAAATGAGAGAATAACGATTATTTCACCGCGTAAGGATTCTATTATATATCCATACATAAGAACTGAGAATAATTCAAATATCCTATACATACCAACTTTCTGGGAAATGTACAGAACGCCAGAAAAATCTCTTTATACTGGAAATGTTACACCCAATGTAGAGATATAAATTTTTGTAGGCGCCGTTATGACACAATAGCGCTATTTTAGAAGTGAATTAAGTACACTTCTAAATACAAATTAGTATTATTGATATCTATTTTTTTTTAATGGAAAGTGAGAAGGTTCTTATTTCATTATTTCATTTCGTTGCTATTATGTTAAACTGCTGTATGTCCAGATTTGGCCAAATACGTTTTTCAATTTTTTATTTATTTTTGGTATTTACTCGTATTTACTCTAACAGTCTTTTATTAAACCGTAAAGTTATGGGAACATAAAGGAACCAGCACTAGGTATCAAGGGGCTGGAGTGACAAACACGCAGACACACACACGCAGACACACACACACACACACACTCTCACACACACACTCAAACACAAACACACACATGTATATATATATATATATATATACAGTAATCCCTCGCCGTATCGCAGTTCATCCATCGCAGTTGAATACTTAAACTTACGTCGATCCCTCCGTAGTGTTGTTTTGAATTTATAATTAAAAATATATACAAATTATAAAAATGATAAAATAATATACAGTGCAGTACTGTTTCTACTTCGCAAATTTTCACTTATCGCAAGGTGTTTGGAACGTAACACCAGCGATAGTCGATAGATTACTGTATATATATATTATTCAGAAAAAGCCCTAGATGCTTAATGTTAAATATCCCCTACATTATGATAGTAGTAAAGAAAAACCAACCTAAAATTGCGTTGCCACTATAACCAAAGGAATCTTTATAACTATATCCATGTATAATGCTTATACCTTCCCTTTCCTTATAAGTGAATGTTTGACTGCGCCCCTTAAACTTTAAATCACGAGATAAGAAACAAATAAAATCAGTGAGAGTTAGAATTCTACCTAGAATGAATTACTAGCCTGCAGGTTTTTTGCGTATTCTTCTTTCCCACTTAAATTTTAAATGTTGTCACAACAGTAATATGTCCATTCTGCTGAAATTAAATTTTCAATAAATTTTCTATATCCTTGTGCAGCTGAAGATTGCTCTGCATTTTGCATTCAATGAAATGCTCGCATTACTTAAATAAATGGAGTAGCATGAAACGTACGTACTGCAATAACCTTTAAAATCTGTGTTGTCTTTTTTTTTTTTTGATTACCTTGTTTTCGGAATTGTTTGGATAATACCATACTATATTCTGGTGCCTAAACATTTGTGCCACATTCAATTTTGAATCTA
>NC_068992.1:23873225-23874403 GCF_001194135.2 Octopus bimaculoides
ATATACATATATATATATATATATATATATATATATATACGATGGGCAACTACACGGTTTCCGTCTACTAAATTCACTCAGAAGACATGGGTAGTTCCAGCGCTAAAGAAGTAGGCACTCGTCACATGATCACGCAGTGAGAGTGAGTACAGCAGCCGTTCACCACGAGAAAGCTTGTTCCACCACGCACCAGGCAATACATCCGACAGGATTCCACTGAGCTTCCTTTTTTCTTACCGAGGAGGCTTGGAGTAACTTGGGAGCAATAAGATTAATTTTGAGACCCTCTGACAGTAAGGCAAATTTCTTAAGCAATCCATCCAGGGCATCCGCATTCAGAACGTTTCATCTTCTTTAGTATTCAACCTCATCGAATGAAGAAGTAATAGTAACGAAATGTCTAAACACTAAATCTAAATCCTATTCTTCAAGTTCATAAATTCTTGATACAAATCCAAGATATGGAAACCCAAGCAAAGAAAACTAAATTGAAAATGAATAAACGCCATAGCTCATTCTTGCATTTGGGTGAAGTTTTATAATTGAACCAAATATTTCAGACAGCTCTAAGACACTAAGTTTAATCACACTAATATAATCACTTCGTGTTCAATACTTTTCCATGATAGACATCAGATATTCACAACGCAGGTTATAAATGTCAGCATAGAATAGTCAATAAGGTACTAGGTCAAACTGCTTAGTAATCGATTTTTCTATGCTATATCGAATGATATATATATCTATTGCAGGAAAATCGCAATAGCACACAGTTGTATTGTTTAATGATAGTATCGGTTCTGCATAATATAAGTGTAATTATTTAACATTGGCATGACACGTAGTATTAAAATTATACACACGCGCGCGCGTACACACACATATGTATATGTTAAAATTATATTCATATTCGTTGTATATATTTAGCTATAATAAGAACATTTTTACGTAATCTGATGGATTACTCATTACTTTTGTACTTCTACAATAGCTTAGCTTGCTTAAATTTCCCTCTCACTTTCAACAATATATATATGCATGTATGTATGCATATATATATATGTATGTATATATGCATATATATATATATATTTATTTATTTATATATATATATATATATATTTATATATATATATATATATTTATATATATATATATTTATATATATATATATATAT
>NC_068992.1:23874907-23878501 GCF_001194135.2 Octopus bimaculoides
TATATATATATATATATATATATATATATATTTATATTTATATATGTATGTGTGTGTATGTCTGTGCGTCTGTCTGTGTTTGTCCCCCCAACATCACTTGACAACCGATGCTGGTGTGTTTACGTCCCCGTAACTTAGCTGTTCGGCAAAAGAGAACGATAGAATAAGTACTAGTCTTGCAAAGAATAAGTCCTGGGGTCGATTTGCTCGACTAAACGCGGTGCTACAACATGGCCACAGTCAAATGACTGAAACAAGTAAAAGAGAAAAAGAGCAAAAGAGTAAGTGTGTCCGCGAAGGAGATAGCAATTCTGCAAAGGTATTCACCACATAGTCATGTTCATCAGAGATGCTGCGCAACTAACACACCTCTGATTCGTAGATGATATCGTGCTCATCCCCAAAACCACAGTTTAGCTGCTGAGCATTTTGGCAGACATCTACACCAGTAGTCTTTTGAGGCTGTAAATAGGTATATGAGAAAAAGCATAGAATGTATTATGAATAGCCTAATTTAGTTAGAACAGGCTGAACAACTGAAGTAACTAGTATGATAGCAGCTCAACACTTTAATCACATTCCCCTGGATCATAAGCAGATATTAAACGACTCTATTGTAGAAAGAAAAATTAAACGTTACGACATATTTTCTGTGGATATACGCAAGTTGAATAACTTGGTCTACACTTGTATTCTTTTAGTAATTGAAAATGCGAATATATTTGGCAAAAATGTATTCATACAGGATGATAAGAAATACCAGTGGTGAACAAAAGACTGGAAGGCTAAATTAAAGAATGGGATAGAAATTTTCTGTACTGAAGAATGTAAGATAACCCATATTAGAATAGGTAATCTTTCAAGAAATATATAAGATGAATACGTTACACAGGATAATATAAATATAACATCAACAATGCGCAAACACATCAACAAACACTGGAAATATTTAAGCAAATAATAAATTTTCAAATGCACAGAATTAGGGAAATGTGAGTCTTTAAAAATACATTCTTTTCAAAATAATCCCACCAAATGCGAAAAGAACATGTAGATAAGATACCTATTATAGAAAAACTTCGAAACATTTCGGAAATCAATGTTTGAAAAAGAATATAAATTTAATAGAAATAAAAACGAGAGAGAGGATTATGTTACTGCAACAGTGGAAGCTGGAAACATACATAAATAAGCCAATGAATGGATAGATAAATAAATAAATAGAAACATTTAAAACATTATAGGAAGCATAATAACAAGGGTAGGTAACATAAGCTCAAAGTCATATATTTTAGAGGGTGGAGGAGTCAGTTGAATCAGTCTCAGAAATTAACTGGTTCTTAATTGTATTAATCCTTGTAAAATTAAACAATGTTAATTTTGGAATTGCCGGCTAAATACCGCAACTAATTTTTGGTGGTGTTCCAACGAGTATACAAATCGATCAGTTAAAATAGTTTCTTGCAGAGACCCAGAACGAGATTTCAATTCTGAAAGCAACAAGGTACTACTAAATACCGCAACAATTCTAGTTCGATGCTACTCCGTTACTTTAACTAAACACCGAAATTTTTATCGCAGATATAGATACAAGAGATCTTACGCAGATATAGATACAAGAGAACTTACGTCTTAACATACAAAATTCAAAGTGCGACTTTGCCTTTCATCATTTCGGGAACGATACAATAATACCAGTTGAGCAATGGAGTCGAAGTAATCGAGTTAAACCCTCTTACGAAATTACTATCCTGGTACCAAAACAATTTGAAACTGATTTAATAGATTTTCGTGGCAGTAAACCAGCAGACGCGTTACCGCCCTGGACAAAATACTTATGATATTCTTCTGATTTGTAATATTGCACTTCAAATACCAGACTTAATTCAATTTTGGCTTTCATCTTTTCACAGTCGATACAATTAGTACCAGTTAAGCACGGGGGTTTCATGTAATCGACTTATTTCCTCTCTTGTGCCAAAATGTGTAATCATAAGTTCAATTGAAGCTGAGGTCGACAAGCTAGCAAACAAAAAGGACAAGTCGACCTCGGTGGAATTTGAACTCAGAACGTAACGGTAGACGTAATACTGGCACGCATTTCGCCCGGCGTGCTAACGTTTCTGCCAGCTCGCCGCTAGACATTCCACATTTGCTGTGTTCATTACAATAAGAAGCAGCTTCATATCATCAAACGTCTGCTTCGAAATTGTTACTTTTTCCCCTCCAAGCTGGAAATGATTGTTTCATCGTAGAATACAGAACGGACCATATGATCTGACACATTTATTGGAGTTTTTTTTAGGTCACTAACACAGAATACATCCACAATTTACAAGTGAGAAAACCATTCGATAAATATACTTGATTCCTCAAACAAACGTGCACATTTCAACTTGAATTATAGAAGTGATTTGTCACGAACTCTATAGTGAGAAAATCGCCGTTCTTTTATAACTTTCCCTTTGGTCATTCTGCAACGGAACACTTACAGACAAATATACAAAAGAAACAAACCAAACACACTATACTGAAATAAACGCACGGAGTCACTCATTCAGAACCACTCTCTCTCTCTCTCTTTTTCTCTCTATCTTTCGCTCTCTCTTTCTCTCTCTCTCACTTTATCTCTCACATACACACTCACACAAACACACATAGACACACGCTTCTCTCACACGGAGGTACACCCATATGTATGTATGTATGTATGTATGAATCTGTCTGTCTGTCTGTTTGTTTATCTATCTATCTATCTATCTATCAAGCTATCTGTCCAGTAATCTATCTATCTATCAATCCATTTGTCTGTCTGTCTGTCTCTGTCTGTCTGTCTGTCTCTCTCTCTCTCTATCTATCTATCGATCAATCTATCTATCTATCAAGCTATCTGTCCAGTTGTCCATCTATCTATCTGTCTGTCCGTCTATCTGTCTGTCTCTATCTATCTATTAATCAATCAATCTACATCTATCTATCTGTCTGTCTGCCTGACTCTCTCTCTCTCCCTCTATCTATCTATCTATCTATCTATCTATCTATCTATCTATCTATCTATCTATCTATCTATCTATCTATGTGTACGTGTGCGCGTATAATCACAGCTGAGGTTTCTCTTCGAGAAAAGGAAACGGCAATTTCGCAAAAGGTAATAAAGATCTACAAGATGTTTTCTGTTTGCTAGATTTGGAAAAAAATCCCAATGAGTTTGAGAGTGTGTGTGTGGGGGGGGGGTGTACGTGTGTGTGCGTGTGTGTACAAACACACACAAGCGCGCGCACACATGCACACCCACACACACCCAAACACACACACACACTCATATATATTCGTAGGCCTGTATGTTTGTAATTACCTTCCATACTTAAATATATATATGTATATATTTCGAAGACTCATATTGTTTTGAATGCTCGAAATGAGGAAAAGACAGACCGCCTACAACTGATGAAGGGTCTTTCTTTGTGTTACTTGTCCTTTTTTCCATTTTCTTCTGTCGTTGTTTGCGTATTTAACTCGTTTGTTTTCGTGTTTCATATTGTTTAAACAGTTGGTGACGCCCTGTACCCATATATGCATATATATATATATATA
>NC_068992.1:23878677-23882358 GCF_001194135.2 Octopus bimaculoides
TATATAGGGAGAGATATATAGGTATAGATAGGTATATACTTAGAGATACAGGCAGGCAGATTGACAGATAGATATATAGCTATATATATATTGTGTTGTCCGGAAAGTTCGTGTCGATTTTTAAAAGAAAGAAAAAGGTCAATAAATACTTTCAATTACATTTTTAATCAACCAAATATGAACCATTTTGTTGCACAATGCGTCTCCATCTTTCCTTTAACTTGAAAATACCCTCTTCCCAGAATTGAGTTGGTTTCATGGCAAATAAATCGAAAGGTAAGCTACTATAAATCGGCACGAACTTTACGGACAACCCAAGATATGCGTGCGAGTGCGTGTGTTTGTGTGTGTGTGTCTTTTTGCGTGTGTATGTGTGTGCATAGATAGATAGATAGATAGATAGATAGATAGATAGATAGATAGATAGATAGGTAGGTAGGTAGATAGATAGATAGATAGATAGATAACAGTCAAGCAGATTGACTGAAAGACAGATAAAGAAAGATAGAGGGAGTCGGGAGAGAATATTTGTTGTTTCTTTTAGTAGTAACTATTTTTTCCCATCGAAATTTTTGTTTCAGTTGAACTAATATTAAATCCTACTACAGGAAATAACAACGAAGGAGGACGTGAATGGAAAAAGAATTAAAAATTACACTTTTCTTCGCTGTATGTTTTACCTTCCTTATTTATTTCCTTACGGACCGAATCGGAGACGTTGGTTTTGCGGGAAAACAATCAATCACGCAAATTGTAAATGCAATGACAACATTTCAGAATAAACCGTCTAAAATTGTAACATTATTCGTCTCTCTTTACCATGCGTAAGCAATTTTTTTCCTGCTTCCTTTGAAATATATTGTATATTTTTATTCCCTGTCTGTGTTTTATTAACATTTTCACGATAATGCGACTTTGGTTTAGTCAAGGTTAGCACTCACTAAACAGGATTATGATAAAGTGCGTTCCGGCCATATCTGTGCCATTTCAGGAATGATAGCTAGTGGCGGTCGGCTTCGATTGATACTTTGAGGAGGATGGCACTTTATGTCAGCAGTGTAAGCTTGTCCAGACGGCAAAACGCAAAAAGTTGACATCAAATTCAAGGATTCTCCGAATGGCCCACACATTGCCTCCGCCGTTGAACCAAACCAATTTGGTAATTCCTCTCCGAGTGTTGTTTATCAAGGACTCTATTATATAATGTAGGTATCATTTTTCAGATGATTGGAGGATTATGAGATCTGAGGTGAATTGCCTGTAATATCTTGTAGATAATCACTGTTATATTTGGCAGATTCTCTGTTAATCACTGTTATTGCTTCTTCCATCAGCTGAAATAAATTCATTCTTAAGAAAACCTAATACTGCTCTTATCGAACAGTTGAACGATCAAAGACATTAGTGACGATCGTTTCATCTTTCTATCAGCCATATTGCGTTTAGACTCCATTTTAACCAATATGGTTTTTTACAATGTGTGAGGAGAAGTAGAATTAACCGCAAAATGTGGCAGGTCAAACGACTTCTTATTGGTATTGTCGTTTGTTCGGAGAGGTGAGATAATTGCTTTGATGTGCTGTGTCACTCTATATAAAAGGCCAAGTCACATGTCACCTTTTATTAGCGGCTTTTATCACGCAAGCGAAACAACGTTAAAGTAGGTGGCTAGCAAACGATAGAAAGTTAGTTTGTGACAGCTGTAGATTTAAGAGGTTAGTGAGGTTAAGGACGAGCTGTTTATTACATTATCCGTAAAAGGCAATCTTCAGAGTGTATGCGAATGTGGTACATATATGTGAGAGAGAGAGAGAGAGAGAGAGAGAGAGAGACATCGAAAAAGACAGAGACAGAATGTAGTCTGTCTGTGTGCCTGTGCGTGTGAGTGTGTGCCTATGTGTGTATACGGGGCGAGGATTAAAATGAGATGAAGTTAAGCAAATGAGGCTACGATGTTTAAAGCGTCAAATTAACTAGGAGTGAAAATGAGAATGGTAAGAGAGGGAAGAAGGAAAAGATGGAAGTAAAGCAACTCGATTTAAAAGACAACCAAATAGACTATGGAAGATATATCAAGGGCAACAAACTCAGATGCTGCTTCCCTTGAGAATATCAGAGTAAAGAATATGAGCGTCAATAAAATGGTGGATATATATTCTGTAAATAATCTTTTCTACTATAGGCACAAGGTCTGCAATTTAGTGTGGGGGGGGGGGACAAGACGATTACATCGACCCTAGTGTTTCACTAGTACCTAATCTATCGAACCCCGATGGAATGAAAGGCAAAGTCGCCCTTTGAGGAGTTTGAACTTAGAACGTAAGTAACGGGCGAAACACAACTAAGTATTTTATCCAGCGTGCTAAAGTTTCTGCCAGCTCACCGCCTTATTTTCAGCAAATAATAATATGTTATAAGATAAAAGAAGTGCGTGAGTACGTTGGCGTGGGTCTGTATCCCATGCATACGGTAAACCCACTTTTTTGCCATCGAGGACTTATATGCCCCGATATTAGATTGTTTATGTGTGTCTGTGTGTGAGTAGGGCTCCAACTGATATGTTACGAACGCTGAGAATGGAGAATTCACTGTCTTAAAAATGACTCTCAAGATATTTATTATCAAAAAACGTTGCAGCCATTAATGTGCACTACATTCCCTTCTTGTATGTAGCAGAATGTCTTTTGATGGTCTCATTTAATAATGATAACGATGACAACATATATATATATGTGTATGTCTCTCTCTCTCTCTCTCTCTCTCTCTCTCTCTCTCTATATATATATATATATATATATATATATATATACATATACATATATGTATACTTATATATATATGGACACATATATATATAAATAGATATAAACAGATATATATATATATATATATATAGAGAGAGAGAGAGAGAGATACTTACATATATACATACGTGCAAAAGTGTTGCATGTGTTGTGCTCCTAGAAGCGATCTCCTAATTAACAGATGCCACGCATTTTGTCCTTTTTTTTTACTTCTCAGCCTTTCGAATGACGTGTAAGTAAGCATTCCACCCACGCCCGCATACATACATACATACATACATACATACATACATACATACATACATACATGCATTTGCATACATACATACATTTGCATACACAGACGCGCTCACAAACACGATTACTTCAATTTTTCGTTGTTTAAATAGATCAGAATGAATTATTATCACGTGTGTGTTAACATCAGCTTATGGCGTCCCAGATCATTACTCGCTTGGATACAATGTTTAGTAAAAAAAAGTACAAATGAACGCACGCACTCACACACAAACATACACACACACACAGGCACACACATGCATAATATATATACATATATGCAAACAAAAATTTCCCAAGAGATTTTTACAATGACAGTGAATATTTTTTTTCTCTATTTTACATTCTTCCAAAATAGCAACTCGAGTAACGATATTCGGCAAACTATATTACTTAACTGTTTTCGGTCACGTTGCTATTCAGGGAAGCTGCTTTCTGGTTAAATCACTTTCTTTCTGTTTTTAATACACTGTTTTTGATGTGTGTGCTCTGTAAGTGTGGTAAGCACATACGTACATGCAAACACGCACACACACATATATATAAAAACATATATGAATATACATACGTATGCATTGTGTATGCATGTATATATATA
>NC_068992.1:23885506-23886420 GCF_001194135.2 Octopus bimaculoides
ATATATATATATTTATATATATATACACATAAATATATGTGTGTGTGTATGTGTGTGTGTGTGTGTATGTGTGTGTGTGTGTGTGTGTGTGTGTGTATGTGCATGTATGTATTGTGTGTCTGTGTCATTGTGTTTGTCCAACACCAACCGACAGCGGTCATGATGGGACACCGCCTCAAACAAACTAACCCCAGTACCCAGTATCTGTTTAAGCCCATTACTTATTTTGTCGGCTCTTTTGCCGGGCTCCTAATTTATGCGGACATTAACAAAGTGACACCGGTCGTCAAATGTTATGGGGGGGGGGGACAAACACACCACAAACATGCAGGCACCCGCCTACATAGTTTTTTATGCATTGATTTTAAATGAACACAATACGTAATTATGCCTATAGCTTTGCAGTCCCGTCATGCAGCAGAGCTCTTTGTATTTAGATTATTTACATTATTTACATTTGACGGATATTTTCCCCATCTTCTTTGTTGTTATAAGCCATAAAATTCACTCCATATGGCGTAGTGGTTAAAGCGCGGGCTACTAACCCCAAGATTCCGAGTTCAATTTCAGACAGTGGCCTGAGTAATAATAATAATAATAATAATAATATAATAATAATAATAATAATAATAATAATAATAATAATAATAAGAAGAAGAAGAAGAAGAAGAAGAAGAAGAAGAAGAAGAACGAAAAATACCTTAGGAATGAGAACCCAGGTTCGAAATTTCCCCCAAACACCCGAGGAAAGTTGGAGAGTATATCAGCCGAAACGTTAGTTTCTTGCTTTAGAGATATAATTTATAAATCTGCTAATTTATTGTACATTTAAAGCATGAAAGTACAAATAGCTGTTTGTTCAAATTAGTTGTATTAAATGAAAGGTTATGTAATATATGCATATACCCATTCAT
>NC_068992.1:23886805-23892039 GCF_001194135.2 Octopus bimaculoides
TATATATATATATATATATATATATATATATATATATATATATGTATATATGTATGTATGTGTGTATGCATGTATGTATGTACATATACATAAGTACTTAAGTGGATGTATATATTCGTACATGCTTGCCTACATACAAATATACATTTATACATACCTTAGCAATTTTGTTAGCGACTTTCTCACCTTAACAATAAAGTTTTCTCATTATATATCTTTCCACACTGCCTCCATCTTTCACTCTATTCTAACTATTCTAAATATATTCTCATCTCTTCGTTCTTTTTTTTTTTTTTTTTGCTTCATTACTTATATCTTCTATTGTTCGTCTTCATCGTCATCACCTTACACTTTTATCGTCGTTCTTCATTCCTTTTTTTTTTAACCTTCTCATTTCTGAACAATGTCTCAACCACGCCTATCGCAGTTGCAGATTAACTACTACATACGACATCATAAGATATCAGACATGAAAACTCTTTAACTATTTCTTTTACAGATGTGCCGGCAACAAAACAATTTTCTATTTCAAGTATCAACGACTTACTCCTTCTATAGACAACTTCAGTATAACATATTTAGAATCCATCTCGTTATTACTGTCTTATGAAAGAGAGTTGTTCGTGTTACTGCATATACTTATTATTGTTTTTTGTTTTTCTTTTTCTTATTCTCACATTGTTGCAGTTCTACAATTCCCAATACTAGTCTTTCCATCTTTTTTCCTTCCCTGTGCTTGTTGTATATGTAGCTTAATCGTTTTTCTGCCTCTTACTTTCTATCGACGTTTTACTAGAGAAATGTTTTGTCATTTCCGCAGCAATGGCTTATGTTGTTACTGCTGTTTTGTAGATTCCTGCTCTTGGATGATGTAGCAGTTCTCATTGATATATCCCGTTACCGAAACCGAATAGAAAAGATCTAACATGAAAGCTAAATCCATATGTAACGATTCACAACTATTTTGTTTTTGTGTTTCAAGGATTATAACCTCTGTAATGCCCGTTCTTTAAATATTAAAGTGAGTCATTTAGGGACGTCTGGGTTGCTATTTCTAGGTGGTCAAGTTATCGTCTGTCCTTTGTCATCTTTTACTTGTTTCAGTGATTACACTGAAGCCATGCTGGAGCAACTCCTTGAAAGGTCGAGCGAATTACTTCATATTTTTCCTTTTAAATCCGGTACTTATTCTATCTGTTTCTTTTGCCGAACCGCTAAGTTACAAGAACGTAAACAAATCAATGCCGATTGTCCAGCGATGGAAATGTGGGTTGGTGGGACAGACACAAAGACCCCCCCCCCATATATATATATATATATATATATATATATATATATATATATATATATATATATATATATACACACACACGATAAGATTCTACGCAGTTTCCGTCTACCAAATTAATTTACAAAGGATTGGCGGCACGAGGATATTATAGATGACACTTAATCAAAGTACCGCACCTTGGGATTGAACCATGCACCACGTGATTGTATAGCGAGATTTTTAACCACGCAGTCATGCTTGTGCCTATGTAGGAGACTTTCTTCTGTAGTCGATTATATGTGAAGGCGCGTGGCTTAGTAGCTTGGGTATTCTGTTCGAGATCGTAAGGTTGTCAGTTCGACACCTAGGGGGCGTGGTGTGACCTTCAGCATGATGCTTTATTTTGCGTTGTCCTAGTTTACTTACCTTGGGGAAAATGAGTTGTACCAGCAGATCAATGGGCCAGCCCCATCACATTCTATGTCACACTGAGCCTCTCTGAGAACGACTTTAAACGTTATGCAAGTCTGTGGAGTGCTCAGCCACTTTCACGTTAATTTCACGAGCAAGCTGTTGCGTTGAGCGGATTAATTGGAACACTCGTCGTCGTAACCGACGGAGTACCAGCTGATGCTTTAGTTATTCTCATTCATGCAGTTGCTTGTTGTAGGGTTGATACAATGGCAGATAATTATACTTGTATAACACTGATGTAACACACAGTATGAAATCATGCTTCCTCGGTTTCTCGAGTTCAAATTTCAAGCAGATCCAATTTTCTTTTAATTTTCGCTAATCTAAACCCACCGCCTTCCACTCCACAAGTTCAAATTTCAAACGCTATTTTTCTTTTAATCTTTCCCACTCACAGAGAAGCTGAGATGTTCATTGATACAATTATTCTTTTTCATTAAACACCATCACCATCGCCCTTGTTGACGCCTTCGTCTGCCTTGTCGTTTTCGACGTTGTTCTTGTTGTTGCCGTTCCAACCATTCTTTCCTTCTTTCGTTCTCCTGTTTTATTTCTATTTACTTTTCATACTCTGGATTTCATATACTTGTTCAAAACATTGTTGCATCAGTTGTTGTTAATTTGTTATTGCTGTTAGTGTAGTTGCATCGATATTTCTTTGCTATACTCAACGTTTTGTGTTTGCAGCCTACGCGTTTGTTGTTGTTGTTTGTTTTTGTCGTCGTCGTTGTTGTTGTTATGTACCGATGCTGCTCGTGTCTGCTGCAGCAGTTGTTGTTTCAGTTATTTATTTGTTCTACAAGATGCTTAAATCTCGTTTTTCTCGCTATGTTAATTTCTTCCTTTTGTTATTTCTTCTTATTCGATGCCTTTCTCTCTTTCTCTCTCTTCACATTACTGTATTTGTATTTCTATATATCTGTGTCAATTTGTGTGCATGTTTGTTTCTGTGTGTGTACGTAAAAGTGTATGTGTGTTTGCATTTGTATACGCTTGTGTAAATATGGGTGTAAATTGTCTTTTTTTCCTCTGTGTGTGAATATGTGTATTAGTATGTGTACTTGTGCGTGTGAATATATGCGAATGGAACTCTGTATGTGCATAGATGTCATTTGGTCTCTTAGTTCCTATTTCTCTTCGCTGCAATTGTGAATACCGTCGCCATTGGTAACAATCGCAGTTATGGCGGCTTATAGCTTTCCCAGTTACTAATGATGCTTTTACAGTAATTTTTAGCTCTTGTGGTTCTTTTAGTTTTTATTGACATTGTTCTTATTATCATTTATAAGTGATATTTTCTGAAACTTACTGGATCTTATCTGCATTGCCCTTTTCTTTATATTAATTCATCATGTTATTCTCTATTTTTATACATGTATATTATCCTAAACAGAAGGAATTTTTTTAAAAATTAATAATACAACGATGGAAGTTGAGTGAGTGGGTGTATGAAAAACGGAATTGGAAACGGAAGGATAAACAAAAAAAAAAAGAGAATGGAAACGAGAGTGAGTGAGTTTATGGTTAAAAGTTTTGTTGAAATATAAGTATACAATAATTTATCTTTCCTGTGTATACGTCAAAAAGCGCATAAAAAAATATTTTCACTTGCATGCTTATATCAATGCAAGTGATATGTATATAAGCAAGCATGTATGTGCATATGTAAGTATATATGAGGATATACACAGGTATTTAGAAAATGCTTATGCTGTTGTATTTTGAAGGGAATATTTTTGTGTAAATAAATATGAGGTGCCAGCAAATGCGTTATTCAATCCTATTGGACAAGTGACGTTTTTATATGGCTGTGTGTGTGTACGCGCATACGTATCTCTCTATTTGCCCCTCCGTTGGTTATTGAAGTCCCCGTAAACTAGCAGTTCAGCACAAACAACGGTGGGAAGAAGACTAAAACTTAGAAATAAAAAAAAATCACTTGCCCAATGTGCCGCACAGCTACTTCTGCGTCTATATGTATATGTTACGATACCAAAGAAAGCTGGGGGTGAGTTTCATGCAGTCAGTTTTATTCAGTTGAAGACCATTATTACACACAGTAGGAAGGGTTACACAAAAAGATATTGATAATCATAAACAGGGGGAAGGAATGCAATGAGAAGGACGACGATGACGACGAAAAGCATGCGATAAGGAATTGCACGGTGATGATAATGATACTGATGTTGGTGGTCATAATGCTGACGATGATGATGATGATGATGACGATGACGATGACGATGACGATGATGATGGTGGTGGTGGTGGCGGTGGTGATGATGACGATGACGATGATGACAGTGATGGCGGTGATAATGAAGACAGCAACAATGCTGAGTGCGACAAAAATAGATATAGCTGTAAATATTGTCACAAAGTACTAATCATTGTCAGGTCTGGGAGAAGTGTTGAAAACGATGTGTTGATCATGATGTAAGTCTCGATAATTATGACACTAATTTCAAATTCTGGCACAAGGCCAGCAATTAATTCAATGGCAGATGTTAGTCCATTACATCGACCCAAATGCTCAGCTGGTACTTATTTTATAGACCCCGAAAGAATGATAGGCAAAGTTGACCTCGGTGAAGTTTAACATTTAAATATATATGAGCATGCCTAGATATGCAACTGTATGCATGAGCATACACACATTAAACAAAATATAAAAATCTGCTTGTATATATGCATACAATCATATATACATATATACATATACACGCATATACAAACATACATGTATACGCGCAGGAGTGGCTGTGTGGTAAGTAGCTTGGTTACCAACCACATGGTTCCGGGTTCAGTCCCACTGCGTGGGACCTTTGGCAAGTGTCTTCTACTATAGCCTCGGGCCGACCAAGGCCTTGTGAGTGGATTTGGTAGACGGAAACTGAAAGAAGCCCGTCGTATATATGTATATATATGTATGTGTGTTTGTGTGTCTGTGTTTGTCCCCCCACCATCGCTTGACAACCGATGCTGGTGTGTTTACGTCCACGTAACTTACCGGTTCGGCAAAAAGAGTCCGATAGAATAAGTACTAGGCTTACAAAGAATAAGTCCTGGGGTCGATTAGCTCGACTAAAAGCGGTGCTCCAGCATGGCCGCAGTCAAATGACTGAAACAAGTAAAAGAGTAAAAGAGAGAGAGAGTATACATACATACGTACATATATACATACATACATGCATGCATACGTACATACATACATACAAGCGTTGGAATGCAGTGAGATCTACATGGTTCTGATCTCTGTCCTACTACGTGACATATTGGGCAAGTGTCTACTGCAATAGCAACGGGCAGTCCAAAGTCTGGTGAGCGGATTTAGCAGACGAAAACTAAAGGTACCACATGAAATATATGTCCGTGTATGCGTGTGTGTGTGCGTGTGTGTGTCGTGTATGCATAAGCATATATCTATTTATATATAATATATAGATGTGCATATATATATATATATATATATATATATATATATATATATATA
>NC_068992.1:23892757-23893735 GCF_001194135.2 Octopus bimaculoides
GTTACAAGTCTATGCTTAAAATGGTGTCGTCTTTCATTCTTACCATTCTTGCCACATTTACCCATTTTTTATTGAAACTTTCATTCGACAACACCTTCCTCTCTATCCTCATCCTCCTTTTCAAGTGGTACTTGAAAAAGTTGACGAGGGATTGACCAGAGAGGAAAGTGTTTGTTTGTAGACCTTTCAAACGCATCCACCACACGCATTCTTTTGCCATAGCTATCAGTGTTACAAAAACCGTTTTTTCTTCCCGTAGATAGATAGATAGATAGATAGATAGATAGATAGATAGATAGATAGATAGATAGATAGCGAGAGAGAGATACGTGCATATATATGGGTGTATATATGTGTATATACATCCACATACACACACTGCAGAATCATACCCGTCCGGCTTTCCTGCTCTACAAGATTCTGCCGCACGTCACATCCGTAAAACGGTTGCATTACATGTAGGGTAATTTCCGATAGTTAGTTATGTTGGTAGAAAGCATTATAGTAAAATATTGTAGAATATTATAGAATATTACATTTGAAGAAAACTATATACACTGCATCACAAGTATATATCTTGAAGATCTAAGATGATGAAAGATAGCTTTGACGATGACTATTTTAATTCAGTAAAACAAAAATTAAAAGATTGAGTTAAACACCATCAAAACATTTTGATCGGGTCGTATCAACTTTGTCGACCGTTGGTCTTAGATTCTGCTGACTTATTAAACGTTAATATACGTATATCACACATCACACACTTCCGCTGGAATAAACCATTTTAACGTTTCAAAATGCTGAAACGGTGGAACATGAAACACAGTCCAATATCGCTAGTATATATATATATGTGTATGTATGTGTATGTGTGCGTGTGTATGTGTATTTTTATACATACAGCAATGCACACACGCACGCACACGCACACACACACATATATATATATATATATATATGTGTGTGTGTGTGTATATA
>NC_068992.1:23893745-23894632 GCF_001194135.2 Octopus bimaculoides
TATATACACATACATATATACACATACATATATACACATACATACATACACATGTATATATATATATATATATACACATATATATATATATGTATGTATGTATTATGTATATAACAAGGAATGTGGAAAAGTAGATAAACGTAACTGAGAGAGAGAGAGAGAGGAGAGATGGAGAGGGAGAGAAAGAAAGAAAGAAAGAGAGAAAGGCTGAGAGAATGAACCGGCAGAAAAATAGGATTATGTATTATACATATATATATACAAGAGAGTGCATATATACGTATATGTATGTATATGTATTTATTTATATAGAGGAGAGAGAGATATAGAGAGGGTCGTAATATGTATGTGCATGTGTGTGTGAGTATGAGTGTGTATGTTAAAAAGAGAAGGGAATGTAATTCAAATGAAGAAGGAAGGAGATATATAGAAAGAAACTTTATCTTGTAATGGAATATGATTTACATTTTCCCATCATACTTTCGGTTATTCTTACATCGTTGTTTCCCTTTTGATAAGATCTTTTTGAAATCTCATGATTCTAATATTTAAGGGGTTTTCTGCTTTGCGTTCGCAAACCTAACTACAATGCGTGTCATGTTGTACAGGCAATTAATCATTGCATTTATTCTCCAATGTAGAATTGTTCTGTTACACCACGAGAGTGGCACGAATTGCAGCAACCATTTTATGGTACTGACGTGTTTGTGTTACAATATTCAACCATCACACAACATAGAGTGTATTACTGCTTGAGCGTGCATAAGCGGCTAAACTTCATTCGGTTGTTTAAGGTGACAATTACTGCTTCCTTTGGAAAAGAAATTATTAACATAAATATTCTTTACAACGGCACATGCATGCATACATATATACATATATATATA
>NC_068992.1:23894682-23897038 GCF_001194135.2 Octopus bimaculoides
TATATATCGTATCATCAACTCAAATTACGCAATTACGCTTGATAAATTGCAGTATTTGGTACTTGATTTTAAATTAAAAACTATGGCACGACTTATAAATAATTAAATACAGTTATAACCCCATATTACACGCACACATACACGCACGCACACACACACACACACACACACACACACACACACACACACTTATACATTTCACTGAGGTACTGCGAACCTGGGGTAGAATTCAATATACATATATTTCACTGCATTCTATAGCAGAAATACCTCGAGAAAACTTCAATGTGACACGCTTCAACAATTGTGGAAAAGAAACTGGATATTATACAGACGATCCCATGATCGTGGGCCGAATATCCTAAATCAGTAGGCTACGTGCCTTCACAATACCCTCTGGTAGTCCACTGAAATTTGTTTAAGACCGTGAACAATAAAACGCAAAGTGAATCACTGAATAATTTGAAGTATGGTCAAGCGTTTCATCAATCGCAGTACTTTATTGGTACTTATTTAATCGACCTCCGAAGTCAAAGTTGATCTCCGCGGGATTTGATCTCAGAACGTAAAGAACCATCAAGCAGTTCCTGCGACGTGCTAAGATCCTGCCAACCCGTCACCAGGAAATAATACACTTGTAGATATTTCTTTCATTACTGGCAAGATTTGAACTTAAAACGTAATCAGTGAGTACTGTAATATATTTATCCGAATTCAAATTCCGCCGAGGTCGACTTTGCATTTCATCTTTTCAGAGTCGATAAATTAAGTACCAGTTGCATAATGGAGTCGATCAAATCGACTGGTCCCCTACCCAAAAATGTCGGGCCTTGCGCCTAGGATAGAAAAGAATATATTTAATATATTTATCCAACAAACCACAGTTTCTACTTCTAACGTCTTTTTGTGTGCTTAGAATAATAAAATAGAAATTGAACGAAGTAAAAATATTTAGCATTGAAAATAAATAAATTCTACATTGTAGATTTAGATATATTCCCCAGAATATTCTTTTGTAGCTTTGAGTCATAGACTGTAAAATTTAGTATATTTATCCTCCAGCTATTTTGAAATTTTATTTCTGCAGCTATGTTTTATGTACATCTGTGCCATTATACGCACGCGCACACGGAAATGCCTACGCATACATGCACGCTTATATATGTACACACACACCACACACACACACACACACACACACCCCCACACACACACACACACATACATATATATATATATATATATATATATATATATATATATATATATATATATATATGTATATATATATAGATAGATAAATATATCTATATACATACATACATACATACACACACACATACATACATAGATATATATATACATCGATACATACATACACATAGACTATTCATATATATGTACATAAACACATACACACAAATATAAATCTATATATATATATATCTATATTTATATACGTGTGTGTGATTTAGGTTGTATGTATATATGTGCCATTATACGCATGCGCACACAGAAATGCCTACGCATACATGCACGTTTATCTATCTATCTATCTATCTATCCATCTATCTATCTCTCTATCTATCTCTCTATCTACCTCTCTATCTATCTCTCTATCTATCTTTACATATATATATATATATATATATATATATATATATATATATATATATATATATATATATACATACATACACACACACACATATGTACATACATACACATAAACACATACACACAAATATAAATCTATATATCTATACATATGTGTGTGTATGTATATATATATGTATATACCTATGTGTGTGTGGGTGGGCGTGCACATTTATGTGTTTATTTGGAAAGTTTAATATCTGTAGAAGCCTGCTATGCATTTATATATTTCTAACAAATATGGAAAAAATATGGAAATATTTTCTTTTTTGTTTTCTGTTTTGCTCGAACCGTAGATTTATAAAGGAAGCGGGGGGTGCAGTCAGGGACACGTCGGGGTGAGATTTTACAGATATGTAAACAAACAATTCAGAAACAACTAAAACATCCCGAATGTCAAAAATGCCTCCTGAAGTTGTGTAGAAAGTTGTTGGTGTAAATATCTATCGGCGTTGCAATTAAGTCAACTTGTTTTTAACAATGAATCTATGTCTCTGTTCTTACACGTGTAAATATATCAACATTCATCATTTAAATACTCTGCCATGTTAATGCCTCCGTGCCAAGCAATACCCGCGCATGCGTGCATAAAACATACATATAGACACGGTCTCCACACATTTATACGTTGCACTCAGATGTGTAAAGTATAATATACACATATATGTGTGTGTATGGTATTATATATATATATATATAT
>NC_068992.1:23898248-23899296 GCF_001194135.2 Octopus bimaculoides
ATATATATATATACATATGTGTGTCTGTGTTTGTATGTATTATGTTTATGTATATATGTGCGTGTGTTTTTGTTTTCATGTGTATAAATAGATATAGATGGATAGATAGATAGATAGATAGATAGATAGATAGATAGATAGATAGATAGATAGATAGATAGATGGATAGATGGCATGGCTTAAGCAATGAGTTAGTTAAGTTAACCACACTTTGAAAAGGAACTGAATACATTTAAAATATGGGGTTATTTAAAAAGGAAACAATGGAGCAATATTATTTATAATAAGGCATTTTTCATCGAAAGTACTTAATCCCTTATGAAATTAAAATTTCTCACTATACAACATACTGTAAAACATACCAGAGAGAGAAGACGCTTCTTAGAAGATGAGACAGACTTGTACAGTATATGGGAAGAGGCTGCATCGTCATTATTAGATGAACCACTTTTCTTTCCATACTTCATTTTCTGCTTCTGTTTACAATCAAAACCGCAGCCGCATTAGTATAATTACCAGAACAGCGTGACAGTAGTCATATTATATTAAGCACAAGAGTTAAAATAAATATATTCAGAGTTTATCTACATTATGTAAAACCAAACACATGAAAATACAGGACTTGATTCTCGAGAATATTGACCAATGCTGATTACTAGCTCCAGTTTGAATTTAAGCTACTGTTATTATTTGACTAATCGTACAACTAGATATGACGTTAAAATACTGGGATGGTATGTCGACTAAAAGGGAATATCTACATCTACTGTCAGTTCCAAATGAAAAGAAGAACATATCTTGGAAAGAGTAATCAATTAGTGAACATCTGAGTCAGGAGATACAATCTACCTCAATGCTTCCGGTGGATCAGGAAAAACTAGGCTCAAATTTTATTCGAGCTCCTCGTTGAATTGCAGAGATTATCAGTGGCTTTCTAAACTCCATCCCCAAAATAATATCCCGCAAGATAAAGATATTAATGGTGTAATCCTTCAACTACCCTCAATCCATTCCTGCTATATATATATATATATATATATATATATAT
>NC_068992.1:23899619-23901883 GCF_001194135.2 Octopus bimaculoides
AAGACGGGTGTGTAGTAAACAAGGAACAGCTGGATTAGTTTGACGCTCGAGAAATGAGAAAGTCTTTCACGTTGCCAGCCTACGCTCTCGGCAGAAAGGAACGCAAAATAAACAGGGAGAGAAAATAGAAAAGGTTTTGGTGGCTAACGATCTATCATGGCGAACATATATATATATCCACACACAATAAATATATACGATTCCTATTACATATATATATATATATATATATATATATGTATATATATATATAATGGACGAACACTGAAAGCAATTGATATACTGTATTTCTAGAAACGTCTGCGAACATGTTCAATCTAAACTGATTGCATTAAGAAACCGCACTCTCTCTACATTAAACCACCAAACATCCCGTTTAGCTGTCACTTATAAGCAAATGATTGGAAACATGCTTTAAAATTCATCGCAGAGTTTATTTCTGCTTTACGACTTTTATGCCAAGATTGTAATTGAAACTGTTGGATTAGGTAAACACACCCTCTTTACAACATGCGAACACTATGTGTTAAATTGTTCAATATCAGTGATCTTAATTCAGATGATGCAATATAACAAGAGACCTGCTGTAGAGCAAGCTTTGATTATTGCTAATAGATATGGTTTACAACCAACAACATATCCTGCTGTTAACGCAATATTAAACCTTTTATAACACACTCAATGTAATTGTAAGGTTTCCCATCCTCTGACAACTGCTGGAAAGAATTATCCTCATAAATAGGTTTTATTCAAGTAAGATTCATAAACGATAGCACTGCCCTTGCCACAAAACCTGTTAATTTACTGGTGAAAGGTGGCTACCCAGATATATGCCGAGAACCATTTTTAACTTGGAAGTTGTCAAAGGTTTTATTTAAAGGTTTAGCCTTACAACTCTAATAAATAAAACGATGTTGACAATTCAATTTATGATCAGAAAATTTGTATCGCATCATTTATTTTTTTTTGTTTTTGGCAGTTGTATGAAGTTATTTATTAAAATCACTTCAATATATATTGTGAATTCTTTGACACATCGTGAACTAAGTAAAGTTTTGATGTTTACGATATTAATCTTAATGGCAACATATATAAAAATTTTGGCCCAATATCAGGAATTTTTGAAGAGGATGAGTTTGGTCGATTACATCGATTTCTTTTCATAACTGATACATATTTTGTCGATCCTGATAGGATGAAAGGCGAAATCGACCTCGGTGGAATATGAACTAAGAGCGTAGAAAAGGATTAAATGCAGCGAAGTATTTTGTCCGTCACACAAATGATTCTGCCAGTTCGCCATCTTTGGAATATTTATAATCAAAACAATTTGAATTAATGAATATACGTTGTACATTATTTACATTTACATTCGATGGATATTTGTCCTTATCTTGTTTGTTGTTAACACAACGTTTCAGCTGATATACCCTCCAGCCTTCTTCAGATGTCTTGGGGAAATTTCGAACCTGAGTTTTCATTCCAAAGTATTTTTCGATGTTATTATCATTATTATTATTACTAATATTATTATTATTAGTAGTAGTAGTAGTAGTAATAGTAGTAGTAGTATTCAGGTCACTGCTTGGAATCGAACTCGGAATCTTGGGGTTAGTAGCCCGCGCTCTTAACCACTACGCCATATGTTCAATAATAATAATAATAATAACAATAATAACAACAACAACAACAACAATAATAATAATAATAATAATAATAATAATAATAATAGTAATAACATCGCAAAATACCTTAGGAATGAGTACCCAGGTTCGAAATTTCCCCTCACGACCATGCCTACGCCGAAAAATGCAGAACGCTTCAAAAATATATCTTTCATTATAGTCAAAGCCCACACTATATACAGGGATAGTCATTTTATGATATTTAATAATAATAGGAAAGTATATCAGTTATGTTAAATGTCGTACCTTCGTATAATTGATAACATGACAGATAACATAATTGCATAATTATTACGTAATTACTGTTAATAATTTAGCTGTAGGAAGTGTTATTAGTGATGGGACAATGGTTTGTAGGGCAAATATGGAGCAGTATAAACAAAAATTAATTCGATGTAATAATACTATCAAAGACAAGTTACTAAGTTCAAACGGTAAATATGTAAATATATATATATATACATATTATATACATATACATACATATGATTTATATATATATTAAATGTGTGTGTGTGTGTGTGTGTGTGTGTGTGTGTGTGTGTGTGTGTGTGTGTGTGTGTGTGTGTGTGTGTGTGT
>NC_068992.1:23902786-23904539 GCF_001194135.2 Octopus bimaculoides
ATATATATATATATATATAGATGTGTGTGTGTGTGTTTATGTATGTAGCTTTATATATGCATATAGATATGTGTATATATATGTATCTTATCATATAACATTAAGTGCAGAATTATTAAACGATAGCATCTAAGAGAAAAGTTTAGCAAATATTTATGACCGTGATGGAGGCGATAGAGATGCTGAAATGACGCCATTTACACTGTTGCAATGTAATTTAATTAAGACAAATCTTTTTTTGTATTTTTGCTAGTTTTCAGTGTGTATAGCAAATCCTTCCCTGTGAGAGTGTTTATGTGTGTTTCTCCTTGTTGTGTGGCGTATCTTCTTCGATGAGATATAAATGGAATATTAAAAGGAGAGGAGAAGCCAACACCGCAGCACCATTGTAATAAGAATAATGATGATTATGATGGTGATTGCTATAAGGATCAGATCATCATCACCATCATCATCATCATCATTATTATTATTATCATCATTATTATTATTTTCATCTCCTAGCTGGAGGAGTGTTTTTGGAGCACCCTAAATTTATGTCTAATTCGCTCGTTTTAAAAGGTTCTATACTGGGGTGGGGAGTTAGTGTTGCTCAGAGAAGGCCTGAATTTCGAGATACGGTCGGTCTTCCTGGACTCGGAAGGTAAGTCGGCGGTCCTGGACGTGAACGATAAGAAGGTAGTGCTTTTAGACTGGTCGCTGTGTACGTACAGATTGGAGCAAGGTAGCCAAAGTTCTTCAGTCGTAAGAAGGCTTTATTAGGGTCATCCCGCTCTTTAGTGTTAATAGGCAATTGGAACGCCATTTTGGATGCAAGTGTGGATTGGGTGGGGCTAGCGTATAGGAAAGTGTGGTGCGCAAGCCTCGCAAAACTGTCCAGTCGTTTCCAGCTGGCGGATAGGTTCAAACTGGATTTCCCGAATGCTCAAGTGTGGACATGAGCAAACAGTGTCGAGTCATTCAGATCTTATCTGGATAAAGTATTTCGTAGGCTAGCAAATAGGAATATCATAGGGTGTCAACAATTTGAATTCGTCAACTACACACCCCACAATATTTTTATTTGTACGGTTGACCTAGATAGGCTCCATTGGCAGGGACCCAGATACTGGTTGCTGAACGCGTCTTTCTCGGCGCATCAACCTTTGAAAGACCAGCTTAGCAAGTTAATTGACGGGTGCAGTCGTCAACAACCGATAGTGGTGGGGCCCTAAAACGGTTGAATAGAGTAGAAGCTGTAGAATTTAGCTAAGAACTAGCGATAGAAAAGACTACAATAGAGGGAGACCAAGTTAGGAGATTAGAAGGGGTACTCAGTAGAGGCATATCCACCGACGTGCTGGCAGCGAGATTGGTTCTGAACCAATTCTTCAACACCAGGTATGAAAATTGCATTGTCAGTGCAAGGGCGCGTGCTCTAAAGCAGGTGGGAAAGAAAGCCGTTGGATGGGTCCGAGTGATCGAGGCACAATGTGGTAATAAATCTGCAATTTGGTCTTTGAGGACGAGCGCGTGCTATACGAGTCAAAGCAGATGTGAGCGGAATTTCAGCGGCACTTTGCTGAACTGTTTGGGGCGCGCAGTAGCCCAGAGGTGGAGCTGAACTTCACTTCCTACCTTGATGGTATGCAGCGGCTTTCGGCCAGGGACGTGGTGTTCTGAGCAAATGACTTCTGCTATTGCATCGGGCCGACCAAAGCCTTATGAGTGTATTTAGTAGACAGAAACTGAAAGACGCCCCTCGCATATATAT
>NC_068992.1:23905148-23905993 GCF_001194135.2 Octopus bimaculoides
TATATATATATATATATATATATTCGGGTGCTTCTGTGTGTTTGTATGTACGTATCTATATATGTATGTAGCTATGTGAGTGTTCATGCATCCGCATCAATGCGTATGAGTGTATACGTCTCGCGTAACGTGGTCATCTTTATAGCTTTGTGAATCCTATCTCCACATATTTGTAGCTTGCTTCGAAAGTGAGATATATAACGAAGTGCCACAATACTTAATGGAATAGATATAATTTTATACATTGTTTTGAGAACTTACATAGTTCTAATTAGCTCGGCATAGAAATTTTTTATCCGTAACATTATGTTAACGTCTCCTGCACCACTTGTCACCACTCCTCTACACAACCTGAATTCCTGTCCTTGTTTATGTTTAGTCTATTATTATATTTGCGCTTTTGACTGGAGCATTTTAACAATATTCATTGATACTTCATAAGTATGTCCCATATATCGGTATGAAATGTTTTGTTATATTAGGAACTACAATTCTGTGACATATATAATATAATGAGATGAGAGACTAGAGTAGTTGAGATCAAGATGGGATTTACAAATAGAATACAATCAAGATGGGATTTGCAAATAGAATACAATCAAGATGTGCTTAATATTCACGTGTGAATAATGATTGTCAATTAGTTGAAAGTATTGGCAAGAATAACCTGTTAAGAATTTATTGTAGCTAAATATTTTGTCATGGAGAAAATGTCTTACTATAGACAAATAGGTTCAAATGCACCGAGTCAGCTCAGACACACACACACACACACACACACACTCACAGACACTCACTTATATGTGCGTATATATATGTATATATATATATATATGTATATATAT
>NC_068992.1:23906113-23908370 GCF_001194135.2 Octopus bimaculoides
ATATATATATATATAGTGAAGTATATTTGCCATTTAAATGTGGCTGACCCCTAAGGGTGGATGTTACTGTTGCTTTTAGCCCCAGGAGAACATCTCCTCCAGCTGGCTTATCGACACACATCTGTGTCCTGTCTATTTTTGCCAAAGGAAGTTATCCCTCCCATCTTGGTCTGCGATACGTACGGACCCGAGATTCAGGGTTATTTCCCTTCTTCTGCGTACGATAATCGCCGACCTTCGATGAGAAGGACAATCCCTTGGCAAAATATAAATCTTTTTCCAGTGAAGTTATTCACTGATCTCGAAAAAGTGAAAATAAGCAATGTTAAATCTCTGAACGAGGTATTAACAGTAACTGCACGATAAAGTGAAGTATATTTGCCATTTAAATATATATATATATACATATATATATATGGATGTGTGTCTATATGTATGTGTAGGATGTGGTATAAAAAGGCTGCAGGACTGAATCGGTAGCGTGCCAACAGATGGCATCACTCGTTTGCCAGCACAGTGAGTGCAATGAGCCGAGGCAGTGAGCCGAGTGACTTTGCTGAGTTTACTTCGCAGGTTGTAAAACTTTTGTCTTTGTCGTCACGTGCATGCTAAAAATTGCGATTTTGTCATGGACAGGAACAAAGAAACAACGTGAAATTTTGCGTTAAGCTTGGGAAGTCTGCTACAGAGACATTGAGCATGCTTCGGAAACGTGGTATTGTGCACCGAGAAATCGTCCCTCCACAGCCGGACGTCAATAGAGAGTTCTACTGCGACGTTTTGAAGCTTTTGAGGGAGGATATTCGCCAAAAGCGATTGGATTTGTGACGCACGGAGAAATGGACACTTCATGACCACAATGCACCCTGTCACCGACCTCTCCTCACTCTTGAGTTTGCCGCCAAGAACAACATAGTGTTGCTTCCACACCCACCCTGTTAGCACCTGCGGACTTCCATCACTTCTCGAAGACGAAAACACAACTCAAAGGTTGCCGTTTTAACACCGTTGCTGAGGTCGAGAGTGAATCGCAGAAGGTCGTCGACTTGCTTGCTGAAAACGATTTCCAGCCCGGATTCTTAAAGTAGCAGGAACGTTGGGACCGATGTATTGCTCTACAAGGTGACTATTTCGAAGGCGATGACGTTAAAACGTAGGTATTTTTTTTTATTAAACTTAAGTAGTCTGAGAACATATTGATAGCACTACCACTGCTTCAAACACACTCAAATATATCACACGTTAACACAATATATATATATATTTCATTTACATATATGTGTGTGTTCGTATCCGAGTGTGCATGTGTGTGTGTGCACGTGTGTATGTGAGTGCATGTGTATATGCACTTGTGTGTGTATGTGTGTGTGTGTTTGGCCATATGCATGCGTATATATTTCATGTATCTCTCTATATATTTTATGTAGACACGATCTGGATGAATCGTTGTGGTTTCTCCATGTCCACTCTGGCACATCAGGGAAATATAGTTTATATCTCTCAGCGAGTTGGAAGATTCTGAACAGGTTTTCGGTGCTTTTGCACTTCCTTTCTGCTATACACTAGACCTACACAGTCTTTCTGTGCATTCAAAATAATATTCTAGTCCTCTCACTAGTACTAAAGAGCAAGTCGTTCCCAGAAATGTTTATAAACGCCTGAAGAATCTAACCTTCTAGCTTCTATCGGGGCATAAACGGACACTAATCTAAAGGTATTAACCTACCATCCGGATCCAAGGAGATTGTCCGTAGTCTTGGTAGTAGGTTGTGACAGACCACAAAATAAGTATAACCCGTAGTATTGGAAAATTGATGTAAGAGCATGCTTACTTGAAACTCCTGTCTCAATAATGGCAGCCACATCTAAATCAAGCGACTTTGCTGCCAAACTGAACCCAGGTTTCAAGCCTTTACACAGCCAACTCTAAGTGAAGCCATTTAGATTAGTGGAAAGAAAATTAAGTTATTTAACTTCGTCTTCGTGAATGATTGTTGAAATAGTCTTCTTTTTGACTGAGGGAGGAGTAGGGAAAGTTTTATCTAGAAGGCTTTTTGTGGGGTACTAAACAATCTAATGTCCTGGGGAAATATCTGCTTTAAGTCCCGATACGTATTCGTATCGATTTGAATTAGCATTCTCTTCGATGATATTTTCAGGAAGGGTTCAGCAAAACTGTTCCAATTTCTCAGAATGTTTTTGTTGTTAACTGCGTCTTCAATCAATTCAATATGTATATATATATATATATATATAT
>NC_068992.1:23909037-23912039 GCF_001194135.2 Octopus bimaculoides
TATATATATATATATATATATGCACGCATATGTATTATGTGTTCGCATGTAAGTACAGAAGGCAAATACGAATGCCTGTATGTTTAGCAGATCAGTAATAAGGTATGCACTGGTTTAAATGTACTTTTGGCTTACATCTTTCCTTTGAACGTCAAGTTTACAGAGAGTTTGCACGTCTTTGTTCAGCAATTTCCACTTTAATATCTACCTAAAATATTCTGACCTTGCCACACGCAGCGTGAACGTCTTATATATATTTGTTCTGCTTTTACATTCTCTATCACGAACCCACCCATGCAATATGACACAATATGAATAAGCAGAGGCTTCCCGTAATCCTTGAACTGCTGGTTTAGAGAGAGAGAGAGAAAAAAGAAGTAAAACCACAAAATAAAAGTTTTCTTTTGTAATAACAACGCAGCGGTATCATAAAGAAGATTGTCGATTCCAGATGCAAAGGCATTATCTTCTATTTAGTAGTAAATCAACAATACAGCTCCAAGAATTCTCGTGGATATTTTTGTAGCAGTTTGCCTTTAAGTACTTTATTAAGAATCTATCAACTGGCTCCGCCACTATTGATCAGTTAAAAGGATTTATTGTCTACCATTCATGTGATTCATAAAACTCAACCTGAAATTTTTAAGTGTTACTTCAAATAGAGGTCCTTTTCCAAATATGTATATGTATATATATATATATATATATATATATATATATATATATACACCCACACACATATATGTATATGTGAGTGTATCGATAGACAGTAGATAGAGAGGTAGATATAGAGTGAGAGTGAGAGAGAGAGCGAGTGATGGTATCACAAGAATGGTATTATTGATAGTGATGTCGTAGTTTCTGTCTGCTACGCCATCTTCAGAATGTCTGGGTTCAGCTCCATTGCGTGGCACCACCGCTCGACAACCGATGTCACTGTGTCTACCCTCGATGCGTAGCGGTTCGGCAAAGGGGAATTGAATATATGCAAATCTTCAAAGAAATAAGTACCGACGTGTATCCATTCGACTAAAATACTTGAAAACGGCGCCCCAGTATAGCCACAGTTTAATGACTGAAGCAGTATGTGTGTGTGTGTGTGTGTGTGTGTGTGTGTAGATATATAAGCAGACAAACAGTCAGACAGACAGGTTGATAGGAATTTGATGACACATCTGATACTTTAATAAAGCAACAATAATCAAACAAAAACCCAGATGTGTTTGAGGCGGCGAGCTGGCAGAAACGTTAGCACACCGGGCAAAATGCTTAGCGGTATTTCGTTTGCCGCTACGTTCAGAGTTCAAACTCCGCCGAGGTCGACATTGTCTTCCATTCTTTCGATAAATTAAATTTCCAGCGAACACTGGGTCAGTGTAAAAGACTAGACCCCCCTCCCCCAAATTTCAGGCCTTCTGCCAATACTAGAAAGAATTATTCTATGAACCTGGTATTCACCTTTACTGATTCCTTCAATGTGAGATCGGAGTCTTTGATATACCTGCACTACATTTCCATTATTCATTTCGGACATCACCTGAAAAATGGCAATCTTCAATGAAACTATAGTATTGCGAGAATGTTGATAATTCTTCCTTCCAACAACGACTAAAACCTAATAGTATTTTGTATACAAATCTGCTTTGTTTGAGAGAATTAGTTTGCAGTTAAATAATTGTAACTATTGATATCTATTAATGAATTACACGGGCTTTGAGACAAGTTGCTGAATCTTGTTCAAACGCGCATTCCATTACTGCGTATTAAGGTTCAACAAAAACCTCCAGCTCCACATCGTACCCACCACCATTAATTAAAGCAGCTTGTGGGAAATGTGAGGTAGCATGGCATGCCAATTATCAGTCACCACATCTAAAAGCATCATAGTTGTTGGAAGTCAAGTTGGCATCAGTTAGGGGACATCAGCATTATCTGCATTCAAATATCGGTCACAACTCGTGCTAGACATTTGCTCTTATTTGAATTTTTTTTCTCACCAGACAAAAACCATAGAATGCCACCATATGGAGATATTTAAATTTGTTAGATAACTGTTTAGAACAATTGAGTTCTTCAATATGAATTTCTGCATTTTTGTGCTTCAATAATAACAAACGTTCACTGGCACCATTTGCTTAGATAAATTCGACAGCTACTTATAGAGTTAAACACTGATTGAAAATCAATGATGTTGCAGTTAGCTGGAATGTTGAATGAATATTCGTTTTTCTCTTTTAGCGACGAAAGCAGTATTAGTTGAAAATAGAAATTTGTATATCATATGTATAGCATATATATTGTTGAAAGTCTGATATTGCGATATTCGTCTCGAGAACACATATCTGTTAGATTCATAGGTTAAAAGAACAGAAATGTAATGCCAACACCACTATTGGACAATTCCACCACGTATGCTTCAGATCATATATATATATATATTACCACTTTGATAACTAGGCTCTTTACGTGACCGAAACTGACCAATGGGCGCCTAAATATCTAAAATCCATTAAAAGTTGTTTTTTTTTAACATCTCTCCGAACTCTTAAAACATCTGACGGTTTGGGTGTGTCCTATAGCCTCCAAACTTAGAGATAAACTGGTATCGTGTGAGTGTGTAACTGTGTGTGTGTGTCTATGTGTATGTGTGTTTGTGTGTGTATATCTGTGTGTGTGAGCGTAGGCGTGTCTACGCTTAAACAAATACCTTTTTAAAATTTTCTGTAACTTCTTCCGACTTTGATAAATGATGCTGAAATAATACAAGTAGAATTAATTTGAGTGAACGCTTGAGTGTCGTAACTTTATGATTGTCGGAGAGTAACCTTTACTTTTATTGGAAATAGCCTGATATGTACGCATGACTGAATCGACAATATCTCTCTTCAGTGAAGTGTGCATGGAATAAAGAGCGAAACACACAGACAAGTAGAAACGCACGTATCCTTATATTTACAAGTGCATTAAAGCACTCTGAACATATACATACATACATATATATA
>NC_068992.1:23912370-23912836 GCF_001194135.2 Octopus bimaculoides
ATATATATATATATATATATATATATATACACATACATAAATGTATGTCTATCTATCTATCTATTTGTCTATATATATATATATATATATGAGTGGGTCACGTTTTCTATAAATGGTTTGGCGTATATGTGTATTCAATTACACACATGCATGAACTTTAGTGCTTAACCTCCATTATAGATTCTCAGCTACACACGCACTCAAAAAATAGAGAAACACACGCTCACACGCGCCTGCGATTGGGCATCAATACATTGCGACAAAGAACAGTATTTAGTGCAATGCAATTAAAGCGGAATTAATCAGAGCCAGCATTTCTGTATCGACTTTATTTGATGTATTCTTTATGCAAACTCACGTTTGGATTTATGTATACAGATACGTACGTATATGCAGGCATAGAAACATTTGGATATATTCATACAAGCTTATATATATATATATCTATATATATATATATATATAT
>NC_068992.1:23913482-23916952 GCF_001194135.2 Octopus bimaculoides
ATATATATATATATATATATATATATATATATATATATATATATACACATACATAAATATATATACACTCTTATATACAAAATGGTACGCCCACTGTTATACCATGTGTCCAGGTCGGAACAAGACGAGTTTTCATTTGTGTCAAATTCTTTCAATATATCAGAAACTGCCACTCTTTCTTCCTTCAAATTGATTGCCATCTGCTGTGTTACTCACGCTTTCCAGATTCAAGTCATTCTATTATCATCTGAAGTACATTGTGATCCTTGTCCAGCGTTGCAGCAAGCTCACTAATGATGGAGCCACTGTTTATGTGAATCCATTTGTCCACTCTCTGCTGATTCTCATACGTGGTCACGCTTCATTGTCTTACATGGCGTTTTTCATTCTCAGTGCTTGCCTGCCTTTCCCTAATTTTCTTCATACACCTGTCCACATTGACCTTATTAATGATGTCATATCTGCAAAGATTAATGCTGTAGTCTTCTGCTAAATTAGGACAGACTGTGTCCTTCCTTCAGGACTTAAATAATAGCATGTTGCTTTAGCGTGGAATCCATTATTCGATTGCAGTAAAGAAAAACAGGAAACTGAGTTAATATAGAGATTTAATCTATCAACGTGTGTAAATGTGTATATTCAACGTACAATCTCAGTTAATCCAAAATTTATGCACACACTTTTGCACTATATTCAGTAGAATCCTCGTGTGCGCATGTGTGTGTGTCTGTATGTACGTATGTGTATACAAATATAGATGCATAAATATAGTGATAATCGATTTAATAAAGACATATATTTTGGTACTTTGCGAATATGTGCCTGACCTTTGACGTAATTCGCTTGACCACAGACCAGTCTTGTGGTTGTAAATTATTTTCAGGCTGATGTTCAAAATTACCATCTTATATAACCTCCGTGTAAATTCTGCTCAATTTGAAATGTGTAATCTTAAGCCGTGTATTGTGATTGTCTACTCGCGCGTGCTGTGTATGTGTGTGTGTGTGTGTGTGTGTGTGTGTGTGTGTGTGTGTGTCTGTGTCTGTGTGTGTGCATGTGTGTGTCTGTGTGACAGGAGAACTCGTATATTCAATGTGAAAATTTAATCTTTAAACCCAGGAACCTCAACGACAAATGTGTGATAGCATTTAGACAGTGTGGAATATTAGGAAACAAGACCTATTTACTAAGTCAGCTCTTTGACAAAATGGAATTAATGCATTAACTTTGACAACAAATGGGTTTTCTGGTGTAGGAAAATTGAAAAGATTTTGTGACGTAATTTTCTGAGCATGTTCCTGGTTACGAGTCAATATGTTTTTATGGTTACTGAATACAGCACGAACAAAGAATCAGTTTAAACAAATACGTGGAGCATTTTCTGCATAAACAGCTTGTAACAGAGAAGGCTATCTCAGAAAATATTTTGCACAAATAACTGTGATTCTTTATATTTGGTGAAAATGTGGGTAGTATTTTTAATACTTATTTGATTGTCGATGTTCTTAATAGCCACGTCCTTTCTCTGGTTGAAATTTTGCTGGTTGAAATTCCATTCTTGAAACCTTTGTTAGGAAGTTCAAAGGAAGCGAAGCAAAGGAGAAAGGCTGCAGGAAAATTATCCGGCAGGTGGATCATAAAATGAATATAATTTTCTTTTCATCGAATTCCCTTTAAAACACACTCTTTGACAGATCAAAGATAAAATGCTATTTGCACATAGTTAATGCAATACCTAATTCTGTACATATCGAATCTATACCATTTATCATACGCTAACTTCGAACTGTAGATTCTGAGTTGAAGATTCAAAAGCGATTTTAAGACCCTTGAAAGAAAAGACTCTGAGATTGCAAATGTTACAAAAGAAACAAGGAGAAAAAAAAAGATCTATCTTATAAGATTGCTTGGCTGAAAGATATCCCAATGGTGCAAATGTGGAATCCAAAGTAGATATGATTATCATGTAGGCAGGAGATAATACATTTTTAATGAACATTTTCTATTTTCTTCTTGTGTTAATGCTATGTATAAAATTTGAGGCATGGATACAGTGGAGAGTTAATCTGAAGCAGCTACCTTCTCCGATACTTTATGAAAGTGCCTAGAATCTAATTCTCTATAAGATATTAAGAATACTAAATCTTATAGCACAAACAGACTGGTCTGTCAGTCAATCCATCTTGTACTAACTTCGTGCGACTAAGCCAGAAACCATTCTCTGAAATCATTTCCATCAAATCTCAACAGATTCTAATTTATCTTTCAAGATGTCCTTAGGCTAAATACCAGACATAAAGTATCTAAAGCTCCTACATGGTCACAAACAATATTATACAGCATTTCTTTAAATGTAGCTACATTATTTTCATCAACACTTGGTGCCTCACCGCTTAACTTACATTGCCTTGATACAAAAGATTGCTACGTTGATCATTACACTATTTCATACAGCTCCTTTACATTAACCTATACAGTTAATAGCCGAATGTTTTATTTATTTATTTTTAATTTAGTTCCCACCCACCCACACGACTGAAGATTTTTCCATTTACTCAATTATCCTAAATATATTTTTCGCTGTAACTATAATGGCAGCAGATTCTAAAACTGCATTAGTGATGCAGTGTTTCGGATAGAGGCGATCACCAGCTGACACAAATTAAAAGCACGCGTAAACATTGAAACAGATTTCATTCATTAACGCAGCGCTGTTTTCTTCCATTTTATTTCCAATTTGAGATTATTATTATTATTATCATTATCATTATCATTATTATTATTATTATTATTATTATTATTATTATTATTATTATTATTATTATTATTATTATTATTATTTTCAGAACCAGCAGGAGACTCACTACTTTTATTGGAAATCACTCCCAATAAGGCATCAAGCCATCTGCGACCTAGCAAGCCTCGAGCAAACATTTATATTTTTTAGGAGTTACAACAGAAATGGAAAACAAAATTTTCTGCGAAGAATGGCCTGAAAACCATAAATCAATCAACATAAGATTTAAAATAATTAAGATTATATCTATAAAGGAACCAACAAGAATGAATGCCCCATCAGGCAGTTATTTAAAGAAATAAACTCTAAAGAGTTGAAACTTCACTTACAGAATGAGACAAGAAAGAATTAGTAAAAAGAGGATTAACCTTAAGAGAGAACATGTTTGAGGACTAATACTTCGGGTTAATGCACACCAGGCACACACCTACACATATACATTCATTTGCACACACTCACTTACACACGCACATTTGCGCGCATAGAGAATTTCTGAGACATAAAACTGAAGCGAATGACAAGATATGAGGCAAATTGAATAAGAAAACATAAAAGGCTGAGGACAACTCTTACCCGCATGACAAAGAAATGTATTGAAACATCGGAACTCAAAATGCTCGGAGGTTGGAGAGTAGCTATTATATATATATATATATATATATATATATATACA
>NC_068992.1:23919094-23924751 GCF_001194135.2 Octopus bimaculoides
ATATATATATATATATATATATATATATATATACACGTGCATATATATAGATTTATGTACATACATATATTTTGTATATGTCTATATATATACATACACATACGATTTTGCCTGCACAGACATTTAATTTTGGCTTTGTGCCTTTATATAAAAATCAATAATGCCAAAGGAAATTAAAGAAGCCATGTTTTTTTATAGTTCGGTGATTCGGTGTGATTATCACTGGAGTCAATGGTTTTTCTATGTATGTATGTATGTATGTATGTATGTATCTATGTATGAATGTATATGTGTATGTGTGCGTGTGCACGTGTATGTATTTACATATGTATATGCGTTTATATTTAAATAGTACGCTATATATTATTTATATGGTATATTCTATTATATATCATGTATACATGTATCTCTCTCTCTCTCTCTCTTTCTATATATATATATATATATATATGTGTGTGTGTGTGTGTGTGTGTGTGTGTGTGCGTGTGTGTGTAGTTTGCATAAATGCTTTGTTCAAATCTCACAGTTTGCAATGAACACTACCTCGCCATGTCTCTGTTACAGGACAAACTTTAGTAGAATTCCATGCCTTAATTCTCACGACGAGTGTACAATACAACCTCTTGCTTGTAGTCGAGATCGACAAAAAGAGTAATAAATAATTTTTCTGTTGTGTTGAGGACAAGTAAAGTCAAAGAATTTATGGTTAAAAGTATTATATTTGTGTATATGTTTTTGGGGACGTTGTAAATCAAAAAAAGAAGGAGTACGAGAATAAAGTCTTTAAAAGTGAATAAGCGGTGGCGGGATTGGAAGAATGTTGGAAATTAGAGCCAGCGTGTTAATGAAAATTATAATTCAAAATTCTGTACATTTGGCATAAAATCTACAAATTTCAATTCAATTATTGTTCCACTCCTAGGCCATTATTTAGCTTAAGCATTGTCTGAGGGAAAAAAAAAATTCGAAAATGAATGAACTAAACGTTATAAAATAAATGAAAGATAGTTGAATGATGAAATTTCCTTTCTGAATATAATCGCCTGACCTTTGCTTAAAGAACACATGCTAAACTTCCATTTGTTAGTAACAGAAATGACAAAGCGTCTACATTGCTACTGCAATAACTGCAATTACCATTGTGATGCATTTCAATGTTTGGCATTGCAACCATTGAGCATTAACAAATAACATTAATAAAAACAAAATTTGTTATGTCGTTTTACATTTAGATTCTAACTTATGTTTATTTAAATATCAAATGAAGCATTATATCCAAAATTACGTATCACAAATTCATGAAAAATTGCCAGACTTGAAAAAAGAAAACCAAAATATTTGCTACCGAAATCTGGTGGAAATATGTTATGTGAAGAACCAGGTTGTAATTGTAAATGTTGATTTTTGCATTGGCACAAATGCAAACATTACTGGGAGTGCTATATATTAAATGTATTCGATTGAAATGTACGCTTGATAGATATGTGATAAACATTGAACAGAAAAATGGTAAAATTGAGGTTGGAGAAATTTTCCCTTCGAATGGCAAGTATCTAAGCTGATTATTCTGAGTCATATAGATAGCTGCAGTCCTGCTTCAAATAAATGACCCTCGTTGTTATATCAGAATCAATATCGAGATCAGTGTAACCCTACTTTTACTAGCCTGGTGGGGCAGATTATTTCTCAATTATATCGTTTATACCAAAATTCCTATTTGTTAAGAAATATTTCAATTTCATCCTGTTCTCAAAATGTCATATATTGTTATTTAGTTGGAAAACCAATAAAACAGCCTTTAATAATTTTAATTCATTTTTATTAGATTATCACTTTAGATTTCGTTTTGAGGATATTTGTTGCAAATCAATTCGTTCGCTGTACTGTTATTTGATAGTAAGAACATCGATCTCTCATCAGTTCATAATTTGAATGTCAGCGATGTAAATAAGTATATGATAAATGACTTTACTTTAAATTATTTTCGACGCGTGAAAAGACAACAAAAATAGATATAATAAGTGAAATAGTTTTGTTGCTTGTAGATAATCAATATGAAAATGTATGTCATTCTTTCTACACTTCCTTCCTCTTTACCTTAAAAAACAATTCAAAACATGTTTTATCTTCGTTTAGTGAATGCAGTCAGCGGATTCTTTAGATTGTAAAAACTCTAGAATAAGTTGACGATATAGGTTCTCCATCTGCTTCAAACACGCATGAGAGAAAATGTTTTTGTCAGACAGCACTGTTGTCACCTGTGCCGAGGGGCTCTCTTCTACAAACATTCTACGAAATATGCTGTACACCAACGTTCAATAATATCTTCTAAACTCTATTCTTCTAGATACTGGCAAACTTTTTCTACTAAATAAAATAACATACACTTCTATATAGACAATAATAGGTTTCACTGGCAAGCTTACCTCATGAAGGCACTATAAGCAGTGATACTATACACGCTACAAGCCAGGCATACATTGAACATATACAGAATTATTCAATGGTAATACGCTAACATTATACTTTTTAAACAGTAGAAAAAAAACAGAAGCATTCAGCATATCAGGCAAAATTACCTGTACATTACCATCTCTAGTCAAAACAATAATCAAATTCTTTCCAACCGTATAATAAGTAGGAATTACAATTTCTGGACAACTTTTACATCTAAGAATCAATAAAATTATGAAAATTACATCATAGACTAGAACACCTCATTAAATTCTGAGATGGCGTTGTCGCTACACGCTGTAAATTCCCAGACCAAAAGACATTCCTTCTAAAGTTTTCTTAACACTCATTCACCAATACACGTTTCTCATTTGCTCATATAAGTTTTGGATCACCTCTCTGCTTCACCTATAATTATTCCAAAAGCTTTTGATCATCTGAGGTAGCTAAGTACATCACTTCTTTATCCACGCTAAATGGTTCCACAACTCTGCGCATTGCATCCTTGAAAAACTCACCTCATACCAACCGCATTGGCTATTATATATATATATATATATATATATATATGTATATATATATATTCACCATGCTGGACCGCTGAACTCTACACGTTTTTTTTTTCATTCCTTTCTTCTTTTCTGTTGAAGAGCGTAGGCACGAAACGTAATAGACTTTTTCTTTTTTCCCGAGCGTCAAACTAATATACTTGCCTGGTGTTCGTACATCTGTCTTCGTCTTTTTTTTTTCTATAAATTTCAACTATATATACATATATACATATATATATATAACGTGTATGTGCCTTTCCATATGTATATATGTACAATTCAAATTGTGAACCCTTAATCCAGACCCGTTTTCTTACTCTCTCTGTTGTTCTCCTCTCTCCTGTTTTTTCACTTCATTCCTTTTTTTTTTTTTTAGAAGAGCGTAGGCTTGAAATGTCAAAGACTTGCATTTTCCCTGCGTGTCAAACAAATATACCTTGTTTGTTTTTCTCTCATGTGTCTCTGTATTATGTTTTTTTTCTTTTTTCTTCTACTTCTTGTTCACTTTCGAACGATATATATGTATGCATGTGGGTATAGTAATCAGAGGTTCATTCTGGACGCTATAAGAGTTAAAAACAACCATAGACTAAAAAATTATTCTCCATTGATTTAATCATTTAACAAAGAAGTTAATTCAGTTACTTATCCAAAACTGAACATCTTGAATATGAAACACAGTTCTGTTATTTAAGATTATTTATTTGTGATCCCATGGTACAGAGCAAATTAGATTCACAAAAGTCAAAACAATTTCGTTATTATAAGAAATTATCTTTACAGTTACAAATAATCCAATTGCGTTTCAAGAGTCAAAGTACACGGATTTCGATGGTGTAAAAATTGTGAAAACAGGGAGACTCCGTAAAAATGAACTTGACATCTGTAATACACGCACGAAACGTTCGCATACATATGCGACTGTGCATATATATATGAGATGAATATTGCTTAATGTACACCGTATATAGTTATCATACCTACTCATAGTTTCACACTTAAAAGATGTTATCTAAGCTGGTTTTAATAACTGGAACAGTGTATCCAAGTAATTTTTCGGGTCTGAGCCCATGAACTATACAAATCATAAATTGGGACAATAGAACCAGAGAATTCACGAGCAAAAAGGAGAGGGGGGATGCAAAACGTGGAAGGGTCCAGAAAAAAAACGGGATATAAAGGAAAAATGAAGAAAATGAGTTAGAGTTATGTCCCCTTTGGTGGTAGAGCCATAGACTGTGTTGGTATGGAATCAAAAGAATGGATTTAAAATCTACGATACATCTATTCAATCCTGAGTGGGTTGTGTTCTCTAATTCGCCGAAATTTTCTTGTTTGTACGCTTACATTTGCTGAAATTTTCTGATCCGGATTTAAGTAATGCAGTGGAAATTTTAGATCTAAAATGTATCTGTGATCTTTCAGCTGCGCGAATCATGAATTTTTTTCAATATTTTAACATATATTATGGATTTTTATATGATATTGCATCCACTTTGCACTCGATTTTTCTCGTGATTTTTTTTTTTTTTGTTCTACTGTTCTGATTTGTAAATTGAATAAGCCATGTCCTCAAGGCCTCCAAATTATTCGATACCTTAACCGTGTTATGAAAACCTGCCTAGATAATTTCTCCAATGAATGAAACTATTAGTAGCTCATATCTATATATTGTGTACATTAAATATATATGCTTATATATAAACAGAGAGATGGGGAGAGGAAGAAGCGAGCATGTTTTTCTTTCTTCATACGCTTTCCTATTTACATAGTTTCCCTTTTCAGTAACCGCCCACACATATCTTTGTTATAAAGATTATGTTTCATTCTCTGGAAATCAGTTACGTAAACAGCAATACCCGTGAGATAAATACAATCTATTCTGTTCGAAAATCATTTTATTTCTATGTGACAATTATTCTCTATATTTTTATAATTGTAATCAAAATGGGACTTTGAGGGATGGTAATCTATTAAAAATAACATTTAAATAAGAAACTATACAAAACTCCGCAAATTAGTTAACATATATGATGCAAATAACATACGTAAAGTGAAACAGCAACAAGGGACGCTAGACCAATATCATCATTACAGAAAGAAAATAGAATGAATACGTGAAATCTCGATAGCAAAACATATCAGAGCAGCGATATTGAAGGCTTGAAGAAAATAAATTGCGCAGAGAGTATCAACATCTGCAATAAAATAAACTTGAATTTCAAATACTCCTTGAAGGGGTGTATTTGCTAGTTAAGTGTTCCTCACTGGTGATGTGAAGGATGTACCTAATAAAGATGTGATAAGCCGAGAGATTATTCAAGTGATTGAGCTGATCGTTAGGAACATGATCAGATTATCTCTATTGGTTCCTTGTTAAAACAATGTATGAATGTTGGTACAAATACTAAATTGAGAAGAGAAGTAGGCTGAAATATGTATGTAAGGCTACAAAGTTCACCTGTTAATAATCCTTGAGACTCGTGAGTCGCTAAGAATTTTGTACAAATGCTAAGTCTAAGCCTCTCTTTCAAAACTTTTGAAACTCATGCCGAATTTACGAGATAAAAGGGAATAGATTCAGAGACTTGGATTCCTTCTTCCTCTCTCTCCCTAGTGAAGAGCAGAGATTCCGCAGTTATAGCCTTACGC
>NC_068992.1:23926839-23927633 GCF_001194135.2 Octopus bimaculoides
ATATATATATATATATCGTATGTATATATCTATGTGTATTTCTCTTTCTCTCTTGACGTAGCAGTCATAAGCACATGTGGCGTCAACTAGTTCCCTCAAGAACGTCGCCTGGGATATCGTTGAGAACCTCTTGAATCCGTATCTCCAAATTCTCCAGTGTGCGAGGTTTTGTCTTGAACACTACTTATGTGTAAACCCACAGTTAAAAATCACATGGAGTGAGATCTGGACTTCTTGGAGTTCTGGAGTTCTTGGAGTTCTGTACTTCTGTGATGACAATCTTCAGGTTTTAGCTTCTGCACATAATGGGCTGTCCACAGACGAAAACTCAGTTCTCTAAGCAACACCGTATATATTGGGCGTCTTGTTAATCCATTCTCACGAGCTGCTTGATCTGTTGATTAAACATTTCCTGCACTGTTTCCACGTTCTCCACTGATCGGGATGTGGTTGGACGTAGAGCCCCTAGTCATCTGCTTTGCATGACATCGTTTTATTATCTCCGTGCGTAGTGCTGCATACCTACCTTTCCATGGACGCCACCGTCTCTGAATCAAAACAATGGAATTGCAGACTTCATAGGGTGTTGCTATCTTAGCTCGCTTCTGGACAGTCAAGCGAACGGTCATCTGGAAAATGAGAAATAAGATATAAGACAATAAGAAAATAGGAAATTCCCATTATTGTGGTGTGTTTAAAAAATGTTTTTCGTCATGACTTGAGTGATACAAAGAATTCTATAAGCAATTTCTAATGCCTACTTACGTTCCATGTGTGTGTGTATATATATGTAT
>NC_068992.1:23928157-23928964 GCF_001194135.2 Octopus bimaculoides
ACAAATGAGTTCAATATACAAACAACGAAGAGAAATAAAAGGGACACAGAACGAATAACATAAAGAATGACCGTTCATCAGTTGTCGACTGTCTATCTGCTCCTCATTCCAAGCATTGAATAAAAATATGAGTCCTCGAAGACGGATGCTGCCATAAGTACCAAAATAAAATTTCGGCTTTATGGAGGGTCAAAGTTGAGAAAAAAGACAGGACAGTGGAGACATACAAGAGAACTGAACGAAAAGAAACATAGGTTTCTTTCGCATTCATATATTAACAGTTTAGATCTTAATTATAAAAGAATATGAAAACATTATTCTATGCTAATTTAGTTAATTTTGTCAAGCTCCCTTTTCAGTTTGTAATTGTTTTTTACAGGTACTGTAAAGTGTGAACCATGGCAAACAATGCAAATCAAGACTTGACACTAGTGCATGTCTTTTTGTTGGGGGGGGGGGGAACAAGGTTTATGAGAAGAATCTCAAAACATAAAAGGACTTAAAAGATTAGATTTCTGACGTACTCACTGAAATAGATGGAGACCGAAATTTGTGCCTCACTGTGTGTCAGAGTCTTCTAAAGAGGTTTGAAGAACGTTGCATTGTTGATAGAGGACATTTTGAGCATCTGAGGGATTAAACATTGTCTTTTTAAGATGTGCATTAACAATATGATTGTAGGATAGAAATTTAAATGTAAGAAAATGTTTTGAAAGAAATTAAAGTGCCTACGTGATAACTGTAAACCTACTTGGGGTCCACCCTGTATATATATATATATATATATATATATATATATATATATAT
>NC_068992.1:23929051-23930798 GCF_001194135.2 Octopus bimaculoides
TGTGTGTGTGTGTGTGTGTGTGTGTGTGTGTGTGTGTGTATGCGTGTGTATTTGCGTGTGTATACATATATACATATATATATATATATATATATAAACACATACATTGACCACGACATTTAAATTTTTTTCTCCTTGTTTTTCTCCTTGTTTTTCTCCCTACTTCTCTCTGTTGAAGAGCGTAGCTCGAAACGTTAAAGACTTTCTCTATTCCCGAGCGTTAAACTAATACATCCTTTTGTTTTTTACACCACCTGTCCTCGTTTGTGGTTGTTTATTTTTCGTAAATTCTCCCATATGTATATAACACAAATTAAGGTTAATGTCAATCTCCATGAAATGTCTTTTGTGGAGGAAACCTAATAAATTTATTGTGACGTGAATGCCGCAAAAACAACTGAGTTGTCAAAATATATTTTTAATTATCTTTCTAAAAACGTGTTCTGTTCTTAACTTGTTTCGTTTGTAAATTCTTTTTTTATCTTTAGGCATGATACCATTACATTGCATTGCATGTAAAATCAGCGTTTACTCTTTCATTTTAATCACTATAATAGATTTGAGACTTATTGCCAGAAATATGTGTAATTTTCGTTGTAGAAAACGATTATCAATTTCACTGTGTATGTGTATTTGTTAGTCATCATGAGTGTAGAGGAAAAAATCTTTGGAGTTTAAAAATTTATTTTGTATACTGAGAATTACAAAATTCTTTTCTGATGTGTGATTAACTGTCGACTTTTATGTATGTTGGTGTGAATATATGTTTATACGTAAGCACACCTGCGCAGGCACGCACACACACACATACACACATATGCATAGCATCGTTTTAACACCTAATTCTCAATGCATGTATGAATCGAACGGAGTTTACTGAGACAGATTTTCAACAGCCGGATACCCTTACTGTCACTAAAATTCACTTGAAAGAAAGATGATATTACCCCATCGCCTGACATCTCCTCGAATAAATCTGGAAATGAATGTCATAGCTTCCATGACCGCGACAATCACTTCATCACTCTTATGCTATGTCAAGAAAAGAAGACTCAAGCATACACACATCCACGGAGTTAAGCGGGAGTATAGGGCCCAGTACCTTGTAGTTGAGAGGCAAACCTCTCACCACATAGCCATGCATGCGAGCATATATATATAAATAAACGTGTGTGTATATAATCGCTAACCACTATACACATTTTTTTGTCTCCTTGTTTCTTTCTGTGTTCCTTTCTGTGGAAGAGCGTAGGCTAGAAACGTTAAAGATTTTTTTCAATTCCCGAGCGTTGTACTAATACAGCTATTTGTTTTCTACACCACCTGTCTTCGTCTGTTTCTTTTTGGGGAATTCTCCCTATATATATATAATTGTGTGTGGGGAGAGTCGTTTTATTTTAGTGCCGTATTATTTAACACACACACACCGGTTCGATTTCTACTCATATTGTTTTATGTTTTTTTTCTAACCTTTTCGTTACATCTTACAACCTTTTCGATAGTCATTCCATTGAGAAGGCTGCAAGTCGCAACCAAACACATAACAAACGATAAAATATGCTTCAAAACACGAATTTTCATAAACAATCCTGCAAACCAAATGCAAAAATGAAACTTGTAACCACGTGGTTCCGGTTTCAGTCCCACTGCGTGGCACCCTGGGTGAGTGTCTTCTACTATAGCCTCGGGTCGACAAAATCCTTGTGAGACGAGAATTGAAAGAAGCCCGTCGTATATATATATATAT
>NC_068992.1:23931319-23932409 GCF_001194135.2 Octopus bimaculoides
TTAGATGCGTAAACAGGAGCAGCGCTATCATTAGCTAGATAGGACAAGAAAACAAATGCAACTGCCGGTAAATATACATAATTATTTCAAGGACAAAGCATTATAAAGCACAACTTGTAAATATTGACTTAAACCTTCTAGGAAATTTGAATAAATATTTTTGGTGTTTATATGATACTCTAATCAGCATTGAAATATTCGGATTAAACGCAAAATAGAATAAATACATGTGTGTATATATATATGTATATACATATCATGAAAGAGACATTGTTTATAGGACTGCAAAAGAAGTGCCCAAATGTAAATGAGACGAAGATAAAGAAACATTGGTTATAGAACAAACATTAAATTTGAGTGAACGACTTTATATATAACACCATACCTCAAACATTTAATGACACATAAGTATCACCATGGTTTTTAAGCTCATAAAACTCATTTACATTTGAGCACTTCTTTTCCAGTCCTATAAACACTAAAGTTTCTGTAAAAAGAGACGAATATTATTTCTTGTTATATATATATAGATATATATATATATATATATATATATATTAGGAAAATACATGAAACTATCAGAAAAGCGCGGCGTGCTAGAAACAAAGTCAGGCATCTTGAAAAATAGTGTAATCAATATATTGATTTCAAGTTTTGCCACAAGACCAGCAACTTCAGAGTTGAGTTCTAGTTGATTATACCGACCCCTGTGCTAAAGTGGTGCTTATTTTATCGGTCCCGAAAGAATGAATGGCAAGGTCGATCATGGAGGAATATGAACACACAATGGAAAGACGGACGAAAGGGCGCTATACTTTTTTCCCAGCGTTCTTGCGATTCTATTAGCTTACCACCTTACAGTAATTGATATATTAAAACACAATTTGTAACTCGTATTACATGTTTAGCATAGATATACATTTTAAATACCATATACATGTAATATTTGGCAACTAATTCCTTAAATAAATGCAGGTGAGTTATACAATGAGAAAGAATATGCAGGTACGCATTTCTGCAATAAGGAGATACAAAGGGAAACCACATGACTACAAAAACAGGGTAGTGCAAGATATTATTAAGTAATATA
>NC_068992.1:23933249-23934605 GCF_001194135.2 Octopus bimaculoides
ATATAATCTACACCACACATACAAACAAGCACACACACACACACACACATACATACACACACTCGTTTATATACGTATGTGAGTGTCTGTAAAATAGTATGTTAATATATATACAAGATATGAATAAAACCCTAGCTTCTCAGAAAATATGAGATTTAGCCGCCAGCATTTTTTCAACTATGAACGCTAAATATTTGTGTTAAGACCATTTTGCGTAATAGATTTTGTTTCTGAGTTTACAGTTCTTCTTACATGGCTACGTTCTATCTCCGTTGCAAAAAAAAACTGAACGAGTGACTATAATTATTTTGTTCCCGGACAAGTAAGAGATTTAGTTTATTTTATATAATAATTTTTGTAGCATTTCTGAAGATTATGTAACGCTCTCAGATACTGGCACATTAATCCTATTACAAACACATGCATACTTACAAACATATACGTCTACATATATATGTATGTGTGTCTGTACACACATACATGTATATATATATATATGTGTGTGTTTGTGTGTGTGTGTATATATATATATATATATATACATACATGTATACATATATACACATGCATGCGTGTACTTGTTTGTATATTGCTATATATGTCTATGTATATATAAATATATATATATACTCTTGTGTGTGTGTGTGTATTAATCTGCACATGTATATGCATGTGTATACATTAACATACACAGATACACTTGTACATATACGTATATGTACATACACTTTTGCAGTCGTAAACATGGAAGTAGATGTGTTTATGTGTACGCGCGCTTGTGTGTAAGATGTTATTGTCTCGTAACTTCTGCAAATAACACTAACTTGTCGAATGAGAAATATGGTTGTCTTCTCCATTTGTGAAATAACAATTTTTTTTTTACGACAGTCTTTCAAAAGTAGAGGTAAAGCAACATTTTTGCTTATAAACTTATTCTCCAGCACCAAAACTTAAAACAGACATCTATCTTGATATAAAAAGTAAACTTGAGTAGTAAAAGTGTAAAATATGCACAGAGAGGATTCAAAAGAATGTGAGAAGAATTGTAAGATAAAAATGATGTACGTGAGGTATTCTGAAGAACAATAAAGCGTCTTTATGTTTATTCTATTTGTTTTAATCTTATTAGTGCCATACATTCCGGAATACAGAATGAACGTAGTGTATAGTTTGGTATGAATATAAGAGGTAGAATTAGGCCGTTAAATATTGTGTAAGTCTGGTGAAGCTATTCGCAAGAGCTGGTTTTCTTTGTATTTATAAAATACGTGCTGAGCATTTTTGGACCGAATATGATAGCTTACACACACACACACACACACACACACACACACACACACACACACATATATATAT
>NC_068992.1:23934763-23936834 GCF_001194135.2 Octopus bimaculoides
TATATATATATATATATATATATATTCGATCTGATCAATAAGTATTCGAATCGGTGCCATAGAAACGAAGCTAAAGCACGCAGAGTGAAGCCTCTTCAGAAAGATTGACTTTGAACTGTGTTGTGCATGTACACAGAGTTTTAACGATCTAGCTCTCTCCCGCTCTTTACAGCAGTGCTTGGAAGGAAGGTGTGTAGGATATAATCATCAGATTGACCATGACAGAGAAAGCTGAACAGAGAATCTGCATCAAATTTTGCCAAGAGCTTGGCGATGCCTGCTCAGAGATCTACGCAAAGTTTTCAAAAATTTTCATCGTTCTCGACACCACCAAGGAGATTTTGTGCAACTGAAACCAGAATGTCGTTTTGGTCAGCTGAAAGCTGTTTCGGCACAAACTTGACAGACGAGGGACTCAAACCCAAACCTCCAGTGATAATGGACTGAACTGATCCGTAACTAATCTGCACATCCTCTGATAACTCACGGATGGTGATTCAACGATTTCTTCTCACAGCTGCGCGCACATCTGCGATGTTTTTCTCAGTTTTGCTGGTTGTGGGTCTCCCAGAACGTTCATCATTATCGACATTTTTCGGACATCTTGGAAACTTCTGAACCCCTCCTCAACTTGTGTACGACTCATACACTGCTGTCCATATACTTTCTGCAACCTTGCGTAGGCCTCTGAACAGGTATTGCCATGACAATTTTCTCTGTTATGGTCAATGTGACGATAACACATTACACACGTGACTTCCAAGCACTGCTGTAAAGAGCGAAAGTGAGCTACAACGTTAAAACTTAGTGCGCATGCACAGCAGAAATCAAGGTTACTCTGTGCTAAGCGGCTTTACTCTGTGTGCTTTAACTTCGTTACTTTGTCAACCGTCCGGATATTTATCGACCAGATATCGTATACATGTACATGATGGCCGCTTTAACGTTGTCGACTCGTACCGCGAGCACTCTCGAGACATCTCAGAATCGGTTGCGTATGGGAGCAACATGAGTGCGACTCTTCATGCCGGCAAGTGATGTAGACTCCTTGGAACAGATATCAAGAAAATCAAGTGCTATAAACAACAGGATCTACTTACAGCTCGTCATGCACTTTCGTTATGCCGTTTCAAGTCCCTGGTTGATCGGCAAACCCTGTCGAATTCACATTATGGTGTTATGCCGTGCATGGCGCAATCCAGGGCCTATGAAGATAATGGTGGAAGTGATAGTGCTGAGTGCTGTTTTTGAACCCCACTTCGGCCCTGATCAAGTACGCTTGCCACCAATGTTATTTCAATCCCCACGTTGTATATGTCACGGTCATATGGCGTAGTTGTTAAGAGCGCGGGCTACTAACCCAAGATTCCGAGTTCGATCCCAGGCAGTGACTTGAATAATGATAATGATAATAACAACAACAACAACAACAATAATAATAATAATAATAATAATAATAATAATAATAATAACATCGAAAAATACCTTAGTAATGTGAAACCAGGTTCGAAATTTCCCCAAGACACCTGATAAAGACTGGAGGGTATATCAGCCGGAACGTTGTTAACAAACAAAATGAGGACAAATATCTATCAAATGTAAATAATATAAATAATGCCGACCTTGTATGTAGAGCAATATTAAGTGATGGATAGATTCTTTAATTAAGAGAGTAGACTGAAATTTGATAAAGATCTCACTGTTATTTTTAACAGATTGCGTGATCACGTTAAATTTCACTCATAGCCATGTTGAATCTAATAACTATATGATGAAGATTTTCACCTATTTCATGTCAATGGTGATCTCATCAATATAGATTTCAAATTTTGGTACAAGACCAGCAGTTTGGGTTGAGGGAATAAGTTGACCTCAGTGTTCAACTGGTACCTATTTTATCGACCCCCAAAAGGAGGAAAAGCAAAATCGACCCGGCGGAATTAGACTCAACATGTAAAGACGGACAAAATGCCGCTATTTTTTCCGGTGAGCTACCTAACGTGCCAGATCGCTGCCTTATGGCAGCAACAACACACAGATGACGAAGTTAATAATGACGATAATATTGACA
>NC_068992.1:23937289-23938323 GCF_001194135.2 Octopus bimaculoides
AAAGAGGAGGAGGAGAAAGAGGAGGAGGTGGGGAGGAGGAGATCTGAAAAAGAAGGAGGGGCTGCCATTGTCATCACTGACGACGATGACGACTATGACGATGACGATGATGATGATCAAGAGATAGCCACGACAACAACGACGACGATGATGAAAGGAAATGGAAGAGCTTTTATAAGCTCGTATAGTATTCACCATTAAAACAACGGATCACTCACTCACACAGACATTGTTCGGCAAATGAACAGCGCAAGTGAAATAAAGGTCAGCGGATGGTGTGGGTGGGGGGGAAATCAATAATCAATAACTGGAGATAATATCAGGATGATTTCTCGATGAAAATCCTTAGTCAGAATGTATTTCAACGGTAACCAAGGTTAACATCTAGACATATATACATTCGAAGAAACTGGCATTTCTTGGAAAGGATGAGATATGAGAACATTTTTAGATAATAGAAATCTTGGGGATTCTTCCGCAAACACACCACTCTAGTCGTGACTCATAGAACGTTCTATGCAAAACCCTGAAATCGGGAGGGTATTTTGGTTTGCCAAAATGGCGTGAGGTCATTACGGAGATGTGCCGATCAAACTCAGCTGAAGTGGTAGTATTTAGAATCGTTTTATCGAGGAAATGTAATGGAGTTTTCCTGAGACTGACCTTTATCTGCTGATCCTTGCCCTTTATGTCAGGTGGCGGACATCGTTTAAATTTCGGAACGGTGCTGGGTAAAGCCGTTGGCTTGCTGATTATTATGCGCCATTTTATGTACGATATCTAAGTACGAATATGAATATATTTGCATTCATTTCCACGTATACACAACCACACACATAATATATGTGTGTGTGTTCGTGTGTGTGTGTGTGTGTGTGTGTGTGTGTGTGTGTGTGTGTGTGTGTGTGAATGTGTATTCGCATGTAAGTATGAATGTATTCACATAATGTAAATATATATATATATGTATGTATATGTATTCATATATAAGTATGCATGTATTCACATAATGCAAATATATATATATATGTATG
>NC_068992.1:23938430-23945930 GCF_001194135.2 Octopus bimaculoides
TTACATTATATGAATACGTTCATACTTATATATGAATACACATATATAAGTATGCATGTATTCACATAATGTAAACATATATATATATATATATATATATATATATATGTATATATATACATTATGTGAAATCATGCACACTTATATATGAATACACATACACACACACACACACACACACACACACACACATATATATTATGTATGGGTGTGTGTGTGTGTGAAACGTTGATGTGAATGCAAAATGGCAGAGGATTCATAAAGACGTAGTTAGCGTAGAAATGTACTTTAAAAAGCCTGATATAGAACAGATAGATTACATGTACTTATCTAACTCTACATATATGTTCGTTATCTTACTTTTTTCAATTTTCCGAATTATTCCCAAGACGATGACGCTAGTTTCTTACAAATTGCTAAGCCACATCGCAGCAGACTAAATGACGAAAGCAATATGCGTTATTATTCCGCATACAAGTTTATTGTCTGCTTGAAAACTGAAGGTTTCTCGAAACTGTCATTGAAATATTTACTAGCGTAGCAGAGTGCACTAGTAATTAAGCGTATTAACACGAACTATATAATCCGCGTGAACGTGTTTGAAGTTTCAAAGTTGGTGTCTGTAGATGTTCTGTTTTTTTAGATGTGTAGAAAAACTGACCTCCATGGCCGCACATAAATCTTTGTTTTCTTTTTTTCCGATCAACTAGAACGCGCTCTTTCATTTATACTTGCATTTAGCGGAAGATATGATGCTTATTTGTGGATATTTAATAGGAATTGCTAATTAAGAGGAGAGGGTGCTGCCTAAGGGAAGAGAATCTCTTTGAAGTTTATTTTTCTTATATTCTTATATTCTTTTATTTGTTTCAATCATTTGACTGCGGCCATGCTGGAGCACCGCTTTTAGTCGAACACATTGCCCTCTGACCTTATTCTTTGTAAGCCTAGTACTTATTCTATCGGTCTCCTTTTGCCGAACAACTAGGTTACGGCGAGGTAAACACACCAGCATCGGTCTTCAAGCGATGTTGGGGGGGGGGACATACTCATACACACACACACACACACACACACACATATATATATATATATATATATATATATATATATATATATATATACGACGGGCTTCTTTCAGTTCCGTCTACCAAATTCACGCACAAAGTTTTGGTGGGCCCGAGGTAATAGTAGAAGATACTTGCCCTAGGTGCCACGCAGTGCGACTGAATCCGGAACCATGTGATTGGTAAGGAAGCTACTTACCACACAACCACTGAGAATTTATTATCAAAGAGTGAAAAGAAATACATATATTTCCATATAATTATTTTATTAATGTCTCTAGTAGCCGTGGATAGTGCCATTTCTTTCTCATTCTGGTCTAATCAGCACGATATTTTAAGATGAATTAATTTACATTCTTAGCAATGCCCTAGTAATACACAGCAGTGTACCTTGTGGTAATAGATTTGTATATACTTGGAAGGTGAAATAATTTTTATGTTTAACCCACGGCTTTCCTACAAATGTCATTATATATTAATTTCGCAACATTACACCTCGTTTAGCATTTTCTCGTTAACTACTGAACAACCCGTAACATCCACAGGAATGTGTCATAACTGATATTTTCATTTTTAACTTCGCCGTGAACGTCTTCACTACCTGTTTGGTTCGTTCTGTATATTCTACTTATTGCTTTGTCTTGATTTCAAAAGAATTACATTCGAAACATGATGTGATACGACTGTCCAGGATTCTATTTTATGCTGATATTTTTGTCATCTTAAGGCGGTGAGCAGTCAGAAATGTTAGCACGCCGGGTGAAATGCTTAGCGGTATTTCGTCTGCCGTTTCGTTCTGAGTTCAAATTCTGCCGCGATCGACTTTGCCTTTCATTCTTTCGGGGTCGATAAATTAAGTACCAGTTACGCAGTGGGGTTGATGTAATCGACTTTATCTCTTTGTCTGTCCTTGTTTGTCCCCTCTATGTTTAGCCCCTTGTGGGCAATAAACAATTAAGAAACGAGGTCGACTTTGCCTTTCATCATTTCGGGGTCGATAAATTAAGTTCCAGTTGCGTACTGAGGTCGGTCTAATCGACTGGACCCTTCCCCCAAAATTTCGAGCCGTGCGCCTAGAATAGAAAAGGATACTTGCGTCGTATTACGGCGGCGAGCTGGCAGCAACGTTAGTACGCCGGGAGAAATGCTTAGCGGTATTTCGTCTGTCTTTACTTTCCGAGTTCAAATTCCGCTGAGGTCGACTATGCCTTTCATCCATTCGGGGTCGATAAATTAAGTACCAGTTGCGTACTGGGGTCGATATAATCGACTGGCTCCTTACCAAAAAATTTCGGGCCTTGTGCCAGAGTAGAAAAAGTTATTTGCGTCATCTTCAGGTCGAAAAAGACTTCTCTATGCATAAGGCGTTTTTGATATGTTACTGCTTTTAGGTAGGGAAACGCTGAGCGTTTATTTCCCTGTATTTGTTCATATGTATGCTCGTCCAACAATTTTCGGTTACATGAGAAGTCATCTTCAGTATTCGCTACTACCCTGGATGATGTCGTTCTCTTCACCTTGAAATAATTGTTTGAGGTACTTAGCTCTGCTGATTTCGCTTAGTACTTACTGTCTGAGGGATATGTCCTAAGACACTCAAAAATTTTGTTTAGATTGATCATGAGTCTCCTCCCTCCTCGTTTCTAATGAGTATTGATCCAAATTTAGAAATAATAGATTTGTAAATCGCTAAGAGAGATGTATGCAGTAGTAATACGATGAAAGAGTTGCATGCTGCCAATTTAATGTGACAGTCCCCTGAAGGGAATAATACTATTGTTGGTTAAACCTAGGAAGGTGCACTGCTTCCTGTCGGCCTTGACGCATTTCCTATGTCGTTATGTTTACAAGGGGGAGACTGATGACGAGCAAAATCTCAGAAACATGTCTCTGGATGCAGACTTAGCTGGGTGGAGGTGCTTGTCTCCCCCTTGTGAACATAAGGACGCAGGAAATGTGTCAAGCCCAACAGGAAGCAGTGCAGCTTCCTAGGACTAACCAACAGTAGTATTATTCCCTTCAGGGGACTGTCACATTAAGCTGACAGCATACGACTACTTCAGGATTGATCCTATCTATTTCAGTGATTTCTATGAGAGCCCTACGTCGATGTCAGAATGTAGAGGGTTTTACTATCTCAGTACAGACTAGAGACAACGTACCAACATTTTGATATATCCACAAGTAATACATATTTACTGTGGATTATTGTCTGAAAGAAAGTTCTGGCTGCAATACATTTTAAAGTCTGGTATAAAAGTCTTTCGTTAATGTATTTTTGTTGACAGCGGTAGTTTGTTGATACATTTTTGCCAATAGCTAAAGAAGAGCATCACTCGTGTGGAACATAGAAAAGAAAGATCATTTATGGAAAAATTTTACGTTGGAGAAAGCTTTTTTCGCGTTCACGAATCAGATATCAGTATATACTCTGGCCAAATGCCATTTCTATGACAGCTGAAAATGTTTTTACTAAATGCATCTGTTTCCCAGCAGCTTAAGCATTTTTAGTATAGAGGAGATCGCCAACAAACAAATTATGAATTGCAGTTGGAGACACTAACACGTAACAATCGAATTTTTCTTCTAAAAAACTCGACGAAAACGTCAGCTAAAATAAACGGACACAGACACAGATTATATTCTTGAAACATTCTCTTTGAACTACGTATAATAACGTACACGATTATTCCAGTTTCTGTTGGAAAAGTCAAGAGTATATGTAGATAGGTATGTAGCTGCATACATATGTTTGTGGACAAGCATGCATTTCATTGCATATGTGGATCTCATGTTTAGATACATGTATTTCTATTTATCCATTTTTCGTATATCTATACATGCGTTTAAATACTTTTTATTGACTAAACGGCTGGAACGTTTTACCTACTCTTTACTCTTTTACTTGTTTCAGTAATTTGACTGTGGCCATGCTGGAGCACTGCCGTTAGTCGAGCAAATCGATTCCAGGACTTATTCTTTGTAAGCCTAGTACTTATACTATCGTTTCTCTTTTGCCGAACCGCTAAGTTACGGGGACGTAAACACACCAGCATCGATTGTCAAACGATGTTGGTGGACAAACACAGACACACAAACATACACACACACATACATATACATATATACGACGGGCTTCTTTCAGTTTCCGTCTACCAAATCCACTCACAAGGCTTTGGCCGGCCCGAGGCTATAGTAGAAGACACTTGCCCAAGGTGCCACGCAGTGGGACTGAACCCGGAACCATGTGGTTGGTAAGCAAGCTACTTACCACACAGACACGTTTGTTACGTTAATGCTTAGCAATTGAGAATTCTTAAATAACTACAATTTTATGAATATTAGCATCTCGAAGTAAAATACATTAGCGAAGGTGCAAAATATTAAGGAAAACATGTAATTCTTGAGTTCGGATAGAATATGATAGAATATATGTAGATATCTCAAAATTTCAGCATATGTCATATTTTTTTTAAAGCACAGGTATGGTTGTGTGACAAGAAATTTCCTTCCCAACCATATCGTTTTGAGTCGGTGTCTTCTACAACATCGGGGTATGGTGTATATGTACAAGTCTTGTAAATGGATTTAGTAGACGGAAACAAACTGTGTTTGTATTTGTCCCCGCTTGACAATCGGTGTTGGTTTATTTACGTCTCCATAACTTAGTGTTTCGATAGAATAACTACCAAACTTAATGATAAAAATACTCAGGAAGATGCATTCGAATAAAACCTCCAAAGCAGTGCCCCAGCATAGCCACATTTCAATTACTAGAACAACCAACATATGAAGAGACCAAAGATTGTACACCGGTTATCAAGTGGTGGAGGAGAACACACATATACATTAACACACATACATGTATATATATATGTACACACACACATACATATATACATACATACATTCATATATATATATGTGCATGAATATTTATATGTATGTATACACACATGTATATACACGACAGCTTTCAGTTTCCTCACAAATCTTTCACCAGTTCGGGGTTATAGTACAAGGTTCCGTGTAGAAGGACTGAACCTGGAACCATATGGTTTGGAAGCAAACTTCCTACCATGCAACCATGCCGATAAGAAAGTATGGAAATCTGCCGCATTCATAGTGCGTTGGAGAGATCGGCAGCAAATTCTGGAAGAAGACATGTTTTATTTATAGACAGAGAGCTGGCCGTGGTTATTTAAATTATGTCATCCTTGATGAAAATAATGAAGATTAAAAGTCATAACCAAAGTACATATGAAGTCCATCAAATGTATCACTGCATGATCACATGAGAACTTCGGCCAGACCTCGTCCAGGTTTTCGAAATGTATTAAAGTCTATAGACGACACCGTGAACTCAGTAAACGCATACACATGCCTATATATATATATATACATACGCATATAGGTACATACATACATACATATGTGTGTGTGTGTGTATATCTATACACCTCACAATGATTCATAATTGTACGTCAAATGAAGACATACTTTGAAGTAAGCATATATAGTCTAAATATTCTTATTTATAGCCATTCGCAATTTACTTCTTAATGCTTCATTCTCATGAGTCGGTATTTTTCAGACAGGAAGATGGTCATAGAGCATCTTTCACAAGTATGTGGCTGCTGAAGATAAATTGTATAGATGCTGGTGTCTTTGCAAGTCGATAAAGCAGCACACAGTGGTCAATATTATCACATACCGATGAATATGACCATAAATATACTTGTATAACCGTTTTGAATATAGAAATCTCTCACAGATATGTGTGTGTGTGTGTGTGTGTGTGTGTGTTTGTTTTTGTGTTCAATTGAAATAAAATCAATTTTATTTTAATCTAAGCGGTCGGTTACACTATACATTCGTAGAATTCTTTTTCTTGCACAAGAGTGTTGTTGACGATGGGCTAGCTAGCCCAAACTACGAAAGTAGATAGATAGATAGATAGATAGATAGATAGATAGATAGATAGATAGATAGATAGATAGATAGACTGACAGGCAGACAGACAGGCAGGCAGAGAGGCAGACAGAAAGACAGACAGGCAGGCAGGCAGACAGACAGACAGACAGACAGACAGACAGACAGATATGTAGGTAGATAGATAGATAGATAGATAGATAGATCTATTTGGTAATATTAGCAACTGCATGTTATGGGTTTCGTCGGAAACCAAAAATGAAATTTGGTCTTCCCTGTGTTGCTGACAGCGGTTAAAAAAGAAGAAGAAGAAGAAGAAGAAGAAGAAGAAGAAGAAGAAGAAGAAGAAGAAGAAGAAGAAGAAGAAGAAGAAGAAGAAGAAGAAGAAGAAGAAGAAGAAGAAGAAGAAGAAGAAGAAGAAGAAGAAGAAGAAGAAGAAGGAGGAGAAGGAGAAGAAGAAGAAGAAGAAGAAGAAGAAGAAGAAGAAGAAGAAGAAGAAGAAGAAGAAGAAGAAGAAGAAGAAGAGTTAAAACAGATCCATGTATGGTAACAATTAATCTGTTTGATAATGAGACTGAAATTTTCTTCATAGATATTCTAAAGCAAAATGAACGCGTAAATGAAATTAATAATATATAGTTGCCGTTCTAGAGAGAAATCGCTGGATAAATTGAATACGGCGATGTGTCGTGTGGAGCAAATTGGGAATAACTAAACAAAGATATTCGAGTGTTCTGTAGCGACACGTATTGTATTTTCTCTAGTAGAGACTGAAATAGAATAATTATATTGATAGCAGAGTGTATTGTCTTTCATTGTTAAGCCAGGGTTTAATATGTGTAGGAAATCAGTATTTCTGTTTATAAAGTCTACTTTGTATATCAGATATAAGGTCATCTCCTAAGTCAGCTAATACATGATATTGTCATGGGATTTTGAGACAATACATATTTTCTGTGCGTGTCAACATAAATATCTCAAATAATGGTTGAAAAGGTTACTTATGGATGAAAGAATTACAAAGGTTTATAAATAGGTAACTAGAGAAAATGTTTATTACCACATAAAGTTAAGGTAAATTAACGATGTCATGTTCTAAAAACTATATTGAAGTATGCAGATTCGACAAAAGCTGTTTGCTATTGATGCAGCCCAAATATGATACCGATTCCATGAAGAACAAGTTTGATATTATCGTACAATATTTGTCTGTGATAAAGGGTGTGACGTTACAGCGTTGAACTGGCGGAATGGCTAGCACGCTGGACAAAATGCTTAACAGCATTTCGTACGTCTTTACGTTCTGTGTTCAAATTTCACCGAGGTTAACTTTGCATTTCGTCCTTTCGAAATCGATAAAATAAAAACCTGTCATGTACTGATGTCGATATAATAGACTAACTGCCTTCCCAAGAAAATATTAGTCTTTATACCTGTAGGAGAAAGGACCATCATCATCATCATCATTGTCATTGTCATCATCATCATCGTCATCATCATA
>NC_068992.1:23948291-23948767 GCF_001194135.2 Octopus bimaculoides
TATATATATATATTTATATATATATTTATATATACATATATATACTTTTAGATGGACACTGTTTATTGAGTGTGTAATGTAATGGCGGATCGGTTTTAAAAACATTGAAGTTTTATCTTTCATTAAAATATATTAATATAAAATGCAGTCGACCACAACCGTTTTCGTTCATGTGCTACTGAAAATTAGTTGTATCTTCGTCTGTTTGATGGGTACTGAGATCAATCAGCTCACTCAATAACACTTCAAGCGGTGTGTCTGCAAATATGCAAACACCCGATCAAACCAAAACATTTATTTACCTACCTACGTACATAACTACATACCTAACTACCGAACTTCCTTCCTACATATCTATCTATCTATCTATCTATCTATCTATCTATCTATATATATATATATCTATCAGTCTGTCTGTCTGTCTGTCTGTCTTTCTGTCTATCTATCTATCTATCTATGTATATATCTATGCATAT
>NC_068992.1:23949018-23951256 GCF_001194135.2 Octopus bimaculoides
TGTGTGTGTGTGTGTGTGTGTGTGTGTGTGTGTGTGTGTGTGTGTGTGTATGAGAGCGAGTGGACAAACGAAAGTGCACTCAACAGATTTATTGGGAGTAACATGTATTGTTGAAAATAGTTTGATTCGGATCCCGTGCTACTTCAAATTTCTGGGAGATGCAGGAAATCCAAGGTTGATACCAGTAGATGGGCTGCAATTGACCAAGAAAAGTCACGTGATATCACAAAGCCGCTAAGAAAGCAACAGCAATTACATGGGAAAAATTTGCACATAAATAAACACACACGCACGCATGCACTCACATACGTGCACACAAACTCATATTCCCACATTCCTACATACCCCATTGACCCCACAGCCAGCCGTACTGTCACCTCCAATTTTCCTTCTAAGCGCGCGGCCAAAGAAACTCCATTTACTCATGTAACTGCTGTCGCTTTCTTATCTATACTGTGACATCACATGACTTTCCTTAACCAATATATACATATATATATATATATGAGAGATTTGGTCTCCAGAAGACCCAAGGTGGCAAGTAAAGCTACGTACGTGTTACGGAAGGGCCGTAGTTAAACCCTCGATCTAATAATAATACGAGTGAAGAGTCTAATGCAGGTCTTGTATGAGCACGTATATGCTAAATAAAATGAGACAACAAAGCCAAGGCTGTGTGGAATTTTCATGACATTTATCAAAAGAAAGTTAGGCTTGCAACTGTTTCTGGAATTTTATATCCCTTCATCAGAGATGATGTGAGATGGCTGATTAGAGGGCAATATTATAGTTCAATATAAGGAGTTATTTTGGAAAAGGAGGGAAATAAGAAGTATAAAGGAAATAAGAGAATAAAAGTAAAAATAAAAATAAAAATATGTGTGGGATGTTATAGTAGCAGTTGTATTATCCAAGGAAAGTGGTGTGTAGAAGTGGTAGAAATGCTTCTTGCCCATGTTGTATATTCCAATAGGAGTTCCTATTTTGTCATTACAAATGGGAAGTGTGGAGACGTAGATTCTATGTGCTGTTCATTCGAAAGTGTCTTGTGGCGTGAATGAAATTTTGAGAATGTAGCGGTTGTATTAAGTAGATAGAGAGGGAAAAAAAGATGTGTATGTTAAAATGAAGAGAATGGTCAAAAGGAATAGGCGAGGAAAGCAGAAAAAAAGAAAGAGGAGAAAAGATATTATGAGAGGAATGGGAGAGGAGTAGGGAAGGGATAGGAAGACATAAGAATGTAAGCAGGGGTGATATGTTTGAAAGGCATTAAGGTGGAGGGAAGGTACAGAAAATGGTACAGGGGGCTTACTAAAGTTAGTCGTAAACCTCAAAAAGGAAGGGAAAAATAATAAGATATAATGGTCAAGTTTCTAAAAATAGACGGAGGTGTTTATTGTTCTGGTTAATGTGATAGTGGGGGCTGAGGAATCAGAGAGAGAAAGAAAAATACGTATATAGATTTACGCACGCACGCACACACATACATATACGAGTGTATATGCACTATTATATTGGCCGACATATTTATGTACTTAGACCCATACGCATTTCCTTCTATTTAGCTATCTCACATCATCTCTGATGAAGGTATATCTCTAATATCTCAGAAACAGCTGAAAGTCTAACGTTCTCTTTATAAGTGTCCTGGAAATTCCAAACAGCCTTGGCTCTGTTGTCTCATTGTATTTAACATATATGTATGTGTGTGTGGCAGCGGACTCGCGGTCATATAATCGCGGTTTCGATTCCGAGACCGGGCGTTGTGAGAGTTTATTGAGTGAAAACACCTAAAGCTCCACAAGGCTCTGGCAGGGGATGGTAGCGAACCCTGCTGTACTCTTTCACCACAACTTTCTCTCACTCTTACTTCCTGTTTCTGTCGTGCCTGTAATTCAAAGGGTCAGCGTAATCACACTGTGTCACGCTGAATATGCCCCAGAACTACGTTAAGGGTACACCTGTCTGTGGAGTACCCAGCAACTTGAACGTTAATTTCACGAGCAGACTGTTCCGTTGATCGGATCAACTGGAACCCTCGACGTCGTAAGCGACGGAGTGCCAACAACAAATGTGTGTGTGTATATATATATATGTGTGTGTGTGTGTGTGTGTGCGTGTGTGTATGCATATAAACATATGTATGCATGCATATATATGCGTGTATGTATCTGTATGTGTGTGTGCGCGTAAGTGTGTGTGTGTGTATGTGTGTGTGTGTGTGTGTGTGTGTGTGTG
>NC_068992.1:23951266-23952205 GCF_001194135.2 Octopus bimaculoides
GTGTGTGTGTGTGTGTGTGTGTGTGTGTGTGTGTGTTTGCATGTAAGAATACTATGTGGGAGAATCGGAAGTCGTTTATATGACTTCCGAGAGCGTTTTTACTCACACAGAAATATGAATGTCGCTGTGACCTGACACTTAGTTACCCTTTAGCTGGCAGTCGCAGGAGCACACCCAACATATACTCTTTTATTTTTATCTTCAGGAACTACCGTTGTCTAAATTGGTAAAAGTTCAGCTCAGGAAATGGCACACAATCTGTAAATCACCTTCCTTTTCTTTACTCTGTCCACTAATTTTAGTTTGACCTATATCAACTTTGTATATCGTTGAGCCTCTGTATATATATGTGTGTATTAACATTCGCACGGGTGTGTATTCATGCATGTGTGAATATGCGTTTGTTTGTGTGTGTGCGTATGTATATGTATATGATGGTTTGCAACGGCCCCACGTACAACCGGACGGAATCTCAAACTATATTAAAAGAATTCTGATACCAAACAAACTTTCAGAGTTGCTTTTAATTCTTTAGCTTTTAAACCAACCATATCAGGCAAAGATATTTTATCTGCTTTATATTCAAATGTGCCAGATCACTTTTCTTACATCTACACAACAATACCATCCCTGCCCCAAAAAATAAAGCAATCATATCGTCATAATCCTGAAGGTACAAGGTCATTCATGATTAATTCAAAAGAATGTGAATAAATAAGTATTACATTTGACAGAGTAATGTGAATTTTAAATGCTTAAATATATATACTCAGTCACAAATCAGAGAGCCTACATCTATTTAAAAGAGGTAAGCCTGTGATGACTGGCAGAAAACAGAGTCGTTATACGTTTAGTAGACATCTAAGCATTAAAATCATGAAAACGAAAATAATTATCAGGAATGTAATTTATACATACATACATATATATATATATATA
>NC_068992.1:23952308-23956032 GCF_001194135.2 Octopus bimaculoides
ATGTATGTGTTAATGTATGTATGTATTTATTTATGTACGTATCTATATGTTACACATCTATTATATCATACCTAGATACAGTGTGGACTAAGATCCCCGTTGACAGACCGCTGGTATTTATAGGGTGTTAAACACTTTCGTTATGCAAATAAGGGACTTCTTCACAGAGTAACTGCTCCATTTGTTGAGTATATAAACAGTTTGGTTGATGTTTTCTCTGGAGGCTGTCAGAATGCTGTAGACGCTTCTGATGAGAATCCATAGGGTTCGAAAATCGATTAAGTTTTTTCATAATTTTTTTTCCAGTCTGCGGATAAATATAGCAAAATGTTGCCCTGTTTATAATTATACCATATTTTACTTATATATAGGCAGTTACATATTTATTTATTTAGATAGATAGATAGATATTAAGAGTTATTTTCAACATGTTCGAGTGCATTTCGATGGGATAACACCTTTCGCCCTCAGAACAGTAAGTTGTAAATTCCCACCGCATACTTATGTAAAAGCACATTTTAGTCTAGGCTGAGATTGAAGCTTTTGTATAGGAGGACGGATACATTGCGCTTCATCATGTACGAAGACAAACCCAGTCACTCATACGTATATATGTGTGTCTGTGTGTCTGTCTGGCTGTGTTTCTGTGCGCGTACATATATATGCATACATATTTATGTGTATATGTATGCATTTATGTTTGTATATATGTATGTATGAGTGTATGTATATTCATAATCTCTAGTATGCCATTAATCGTATCATGCCATTCACTCCAAGATTGTAATGCCTTCGTTTATGAGCTACTAATTAAACTACAGAAGTAAATTAATTTCCCTGTGATCTTAATATAATTTAATTTGAAAACAAATTTACACTGACGGCTTTTCCTTTATAGCGTCTACACTATAAGCAAACCTCATACTTTATAATAAAGTAGTAATTTGCCTGATAGAGAAGGAAACCCGACTGTTCTGTGGAACTGAGCAGACTGCATAGTCATGTTTCTGTGGTTACAAATCTGAAAGACACGTCATTCGCAGAATCAAGCAGATCACCTGATTTTTTTTCCGCCTGTAATTACTTCTGTTGGAGCTATTCCAAAGGAATAGTATTCATCAATGACAGCCGCACATCAGATGAGTTAAAAGCTGCAATCTTTAAAAGAAAATTAAGGTAATACAATACGACGATGGTGTAGCGCACAAATCAGAAATTTCAGACAGGCTACGCTATAGGTCTGAACCTGTAGAAACCAATTCGTTGGTATTGTTTTCTGGATTAAATGAACAAACATTTGTCTTATTCGTGTTTTGCGTACTGGGGTCGATCTAATCGACTGACTCCCTCCTCAAAAATTTCAGGCCTTGTGCCTATAATTTGGGAATCTTTTGTCAAACATTTCTGACCTCTTCAGCGACTTTTCCATTCCACGTATTTTCTCCTGTTGCGTTTACTTCATAGAGAATGGATTACATCATTACTATCGTTGTTGTTGTTGTTGTTGTTGTTGTTGTTGTTGTTATTTTAAAATGATTGCGAGAGTTGATTTGATGGAGAGTGATAGACAGCAAGAACTGTCAGTAATATGCCAAAATCGCTGGAATGTGGAATGTAGTTTATGGTAAGGAATGCAATTGCTACTGCAGTAATAATATCTAAAAAAAAAAAAAAACCGTAACAGCTGAACCTATAATATCGGCAATATTGACAATAACATTGACAAAAACACAATAAACATAAAGATTAGGAAAATAGTCTAGGTGTGAATAATATTACGATAAAGATATGCTGAATATGGCGAAAGGATGTAAAAATAGATGTAACAGAGGCAAAATATAGTTGTATTAGTAACTACAGTGACAAGAGAAATGGTGGCAGCAAGAGAAACTACAGCAGCTACTTCAATAATGAGAGTAAAAGTAATAAGGACGAAAAGGAAACATTACCAGATGTGAATAAAGGTATTGATAACAATGTTTATAACATTAGTAAAAGCAGCTGCATAAACTAGAATAGTTGCAGCTGAAATTAGAATGAGTCTACTCGCTAGAATGATACCGGTAGCAAGAGCAACAATAATAGAAAGAAAAGATAAACATTTATATAGATATATAAAGTAATCAATGCCCCTTATAATGTTTTAGTTTTATGACGTTGTATCCCGATGCGTCATATAAATGATAGTAATAAAACATATAACAACATTACTATTAAATTATTGCCAATACCCCTATTGTTATCGTTCCTTATGTGACTAGAGTTTTGCGATGCAGTTACCTTTATTGTCACGTGGCACATTGGTGCCTGGGAGTTGTCGTGCAATGTCCTTCCCCACCTCATGAATCATCCTATGTGATTTTGTAGATTTATCGTGGAGTCTCCTTTTTTTTCTCTCTCATGCTTTCTTGTGCAAAACTGTCATTGCATTTTCTATTATCTCCTAATATGATAAGGAACGTAATGTTTTTATATATTTGTGTACACACACACACACACACACACACATGCATGCATGCATACATACATACATACATACATACATACATACATACATGCATATATATATATATTTGTCCAGAATCACGATTGATGCGGAGGAGGAGGGAAAATAGTAATTCAGTGAAGGAGAAGTAGTGAAAGTAGTAGCCCTGACTGAGAGGGAGTCAGAGAAAGCAATAGCAATGACAGAAAGGAAGGGGTGATAGATGAATAAGGAAGGAAGGAAGGGAGGAAGGAAGGGGTGAAAATCTTCAGGGTTTCAACTCTGTGTGAGTATATGTGTATAAGTGTGTGCATGTACAAGGGAAGTGTGTGAATGTTTGTATGTGTGACTATTATGTACCTTATTTTGTACCTTGTTTATATATGAAATACAACAATTAGCCATCATTTTGGATGGCATGTGGTCAGCGAGTCTATTTATAAGTACCTTCATTGTGATTATTGGTCACGAATAATAGGATCAGTCCATTAACGGTATCTGGCTAACTTCTCTCATCTCATCACTACCGTGACTGAATCTTGATATGTTAAGGGTTTTCTCATTCGAACAGAGGCGTGGACGAAACATGTCTGTACTTTCGGACGACGTCACGGAATGATGTCCGACACCACGAAATTAAACATATTCAGCATCGTTCTATGGAACTTCACGTCAGAGAGAGGAAACAAGATTACCTCGATATGTATTTATTGGAGCAGGCGTAACTGTGTCGTAAGAAACTTGTTTTCCAACCAACTGGTTTCGGATTCAATCTCACTGCGTGGCAATTTGGACAAGTGTCTTCTATAGTCTTGGGCTGACCAAAGCCTTGTGAGTGTATTAGTCAAACTGAAACTGAAAGAAGCCCGTCGTATATATATATATATATATATGAAAGAAAGTTTGAAAATGCACTTATTTTTAAAAAATATTTATTTACTTAACCGGTTTCACTTTTTTAGAAAAAGATTATCAAAAGTCTTTGAGAATAATAAAAAATGTTAAAAAACAGTCTGAGTATTAAAATGCATATATACATTCTTTGATGATAAAATATATTTAAAGTATAAAGCTTTGTATGAACTTTGTAGTGTTACATACTGATTGTCATATTAAGGTGAAATTGTTAAAAATAGTGTTAAAAACAGTGTATGAAAATACACATATGGAAAAATACATATACATATACATATTCTCATACATATTCTTTGACAATCGAATAAAATTGAGAAGGAACTG
>NC_068992.1:23957671-23959325 GCF_001194135.2 Octopus bimaculoides
ATATATATATATATATATATAGGTGCGTGTCTTTATGTCTGTGTTTTCCCCCACCACCGCTTGATAACTGGTGTTGGAGTGTTAATGTCTCCATGACTTAGCGGTTCGGCAAAAGGGTCCGATAGAATAAGTACCAGACTTTCAAAAACACTAAGTCGCTTAGGCGCTAAGGCGATTGTAACATGCTGTTGATTATTGTTCTAAATTTGCTTTGACCAGCCATCATTCTCTGATGGAAGACTATTGTATGTGTCGCACCCATGATTGCAAGATTGTGGTTTCGATTCTTATACAGGAAGACTTTGTTTCATGGTGCTCCAGTCCACTCACCTGCAAAGAAATAAGTAATCCAGCGACTCAAGAGGTGAGGATATATTCTTCACAGAACTTCGCATTTTATCCTTTTCCTTCATTAACAAAGAGCACTCGTCTAGTACCGAGGTTACAATATTCAGAACCTCCATTCCCTCCACATGTACATTCTTGTGCTTATCTTAGAGTTCCTTGCTATATAATTATTGTTGAATTTGGTGTTCAGGTCAGGTGAGGTCAACATTCCTAAAGTTGTTTCCATTCCTCTCCAATACACAGAAATCGATTTTCAGCATAATGTGATCAACCTAAAGGTACCAGACATATATTGGTGTTGATTAATATATATCTCTCATTATAATTACAGGTGTTTTGGTAATGTAGTCACCATTGTCTTCATTGCCATTGTTATATTCGTCATCATTATAATTATAATTATCGTCAATGTTATTATCATCATCAACTTCAATATCATCACATTATCTTTGTTAACATCATCGTCATCGTCATCGTCATCATCATCATCATCATCATCATCATCATCATCATCAGCATCATCATCATCACCATCATCATCATCACCATTATCATCATCGTCGTCGTCGTCGTCGTCGTCGTCTTTATGGGCTTCCTCCTTATCGACCTCCCCAAAGTTTATTTTTTGGGTGTGATTGTTGTTGTTCTTATGCATATCTTGTGCCACTACGGTTAATAGTTACACCGAAATACCTCGGATGTTGGCAGTACACCAACCTTGCACGTGTTTCAAGGTAGAAAAATGTGTAGTAATTAATGTGGGTCTAGTGTTTCTCAATATTATCATCATTTATAGCGAGATCTGACACTTCCAGACCGAATCTAATTTAATATGTGGTACAGTTCTCCTTCCTACCCAAATACATTTGATACTGCGGGTTCTAGGCGGCGAGCTGGAAGAAACGTTAGCACGCCGGGCGAAGTGCTTTGCAGTATTTCGTCTGTTTTTACGTTCTGAGTTCAAATTACGCCGAGGTCGATTTTGCCTTTCACCCTTGCAGTGTCGATAAATTAAGTACCAGTTATGCACTGGGGTCGATGTAATCGTCTTAATCCTATTCTATGTCCTCGTTTGTCCCCTCTATGTTAGCCCCTTGTGGGCAATAAAGAATTAAGAAACGTTAGCGCGACGGGCGAAATGCTTTGCAGTATTTCGTCTGTCTTTACGTTCTGAATCCCTCCAAGTCTGAGGCATTTATGAATAGTAATGCCCTTAATATAAATAAATATATATATATGTATGTATGTATATATATATGTGTGTGTGTGTGTGTGTATGTGTGTGTGTGTGTGTGTGTGTGTGTGT
>NC_068992.1:23960012-23969007 GCF_001194135.2 Octopus bimaculoides
GTCTTTACGTTCTGAATCCCTCCAAGTCTGAGGCATTTATGAATAGTAATGCCCTTAATATAAATAAATATATATATATGTATATATGTACACATACATACAATGTGAATTTTCGCCCTACTTTTAGCGAATCAAAGCAATCGTATTGACGTTCCCTCACTGTCTTTCTGTAAATGTGATGATGTTATGGCTGTCTAGTCCGGAGTCAACCCTGATCGAAGACAGTTGTGATCAAAGACAATCAAGTAATGAACATCCCGTCTCCTTCAGGCTATGCAACGCCGCATAATATGTTGTGCTGATATAAGGGGATAAGGAGAGACATTGTAAACAGACGTGTCTGCTGTGTTTACAAAATCGAACAACCATATAAAGCTTCCTAGGTGAACTGCGTGAGTTAATAAGCAATAGATGTTTCGTAGAGATCAACATATAACTTCGACAATGTCCGCAATCTTTCGATGTTATCTCTTTACAACTCGAAAACAAACAATAGTAGTTACATAACAGAGTCAATGCTGATGAGGAACGGCTTGGACGACGATGACGACAACGACGACGATGATGATAATGATGATGATGATGATGATGATGAGGAGGAGGAGGAGGAGGAGCAGGAGGGGGAGCAGCAGGAGGGGGAGCAGCAGGAGGAGCAGCAGGAGGAGCAGCCGGAGGAGCAGGAAGAGGAGCAGGAGGGAGATGAAATCGACGACGAACACAACGACGACGACGATTATGATGATGAGGGGTATGATGCTGCTGCTGCTGCTGCTGCTGCTGATGATGATGATGATGATGATGATGATGATGATGATGATATGGATATTGATGATGATGATGCTGATGAATATGATGCTGATGATGATGATGATGATGCTGATTATGATGATAAGGATGGTGACGATGATGATGATGATGATAAGGTTGATGATGAGGATGATGAAGTTGATGAGGATGAGGATGATGATGATGATGATGTTCAAAATGATGATCATCATCATCATGACGACTACTACTACTACGACGACGACGATGCGTGCAGTAATTTGTGCTGTTTGATATACACATTCAACGAGCGAATAAATAATAATCATCAAAAATGCGAGTGTATCATAGCTTTCGTTATGACTCGTTTTATTGATTCTCTCATTTATTTATTTATTCCTCTGTTTATTCATTTATTTTTTTTCATCTATTTATGTATTTCTGCATCTATTTAACCAAATAACCAGTTATTTCGGTTCTGTCTTGCCGTAAATAACATCTAACCTTTTTTATCTTTAACATAAGCAACATTCCCAATTTGAGGTGATGGTTAAGGAATATCCTCTCGCGACATGGATTTCATTGTTAGGTAATGGAGCAATGCAAATAATGAACAAATTACAGTTTATATGGCGTCAGCACATGTTGAAAGAGGTATGTGTGTATCTGTGCGACTATATGTGTATGTGTGTGTATGCATGTCTTTCTGTGAGTATGATATCGTTACTTCAGTGTAGAGCAATTCTTCGATAAATGTTATTTCTGTGATATATTTAGCTCAAACAGCATTCTTCTTGTTAACCTTCTTCTCTCAAAGTCTTTTAGAAATATTTTTAAGGTGATATAAACGTAAGCAACAAAAATCCCTTTGTTTTTTATAACAGAATGTTTTCCTTATGTACTTATCTTACAATCTCCCGAGCGATGTGATGACAACCTTGTATGATTTACTGATCCGATTTTCAATGAATACGATATATGAACTACATTACTTACATAGTTATAATGTCATATATGTGTGTGTGTGCATGTGTGTGTCTGTGTGTGTGTGTGTCTGTCTGTGTCTGTGAGTGTGTGTGTATCTATGTGTGGATATATATATATATATATATATATATATATATATATATAATAGTGAGAATTTCCAAAAATACAAAAAAGACGAAGACTGGTGTGTAAACAAGAAACAGATGTATTAGTTTAACGCTCGAGAAATGAGAAAGTTTTTTTTACGTTTCGAGTCTACGCTCTTCTACAGAAAGGAACACAGAAATAAACAGGGAGAGAAAATAGAAAGAGGTTTAGTGGCTAACGGTCTATCATGGCGAATGCCGGACAGTAAGTTAGTCCATCGAAAGTTGACGAGTGCAATCGTCAACAACTGATGTGTTCGTTAAAGTTATTGCTGTTTATAACGTTCTTAAATTCATTATCAATCAAAAAACCTTCACCTTCATTGCATCGTCCCCAGAATGGTGTGTTGGCAAAATACGCTGCTATCTCTATCTAGCTTCATGTTGCTAGATGACAGATTGCCATATTCACAGTTATAACCCGTCCAAAATTTGCATTAGTTTTTGTATGAACAACAACAACAACGACAATGATAATAACAACAACAAGGTGAACCCCTGACAATTTCACGGAAAATATAAAATATGTAAGCATCTGTAAATTGCGTGCTGGTGCTATGAGAACTATTTCCATATTGTAACAGTTGCAGAATATAGAAAGAAGCGTAAAACCAATAACTATATTACATGGAAAAATGCGAGCAGGAAAAGTCATATTCTTAAGATTATAAACCTGGAAAAGTACAGCATAAGTTATTACACCTGTAAAAGTATAGGACAAGCTATTACTTCTAGTAAAGTAAAGAATAAGAAACTTTTTACTTAAACTATTGCAGCAAAGAATGCCAGTTCTTCTAATTTATCACTCTTTACAGCTCTCATCTTTTAAATTTATTGTACAAAACCGTTCAGCTAATTTGTAAGTTTGTCTAATTAGTCACTTTTTCTGTGTTTAGGGTAGTAAATTAGCCAAATTCTACTTAAATAAGTATTCTGTTATTTGTAAACTATAATAAAATAAGTTGTAATCAAATTTTAATTTTAGTTGCAATATATTAAGTAAAAAGATTCTTATTCTTTACTTTACTAGAAGTAATAGCTTGTCCTATACTTTTACAGGTAGAATAACTTGTCCTGTACTTTTTCATGTTTATAATCTTAAGAATATGACTTTTCATGCTCGCATTTTTCCATGTAATCCATAATTTTTCCAGGCATTGCTCTTATAAGATAATTAATAATGTATCAATTAATAATTTAAGATTTACCTTATGAAATACTGAAAGATAATATTTCAATTTTTCCTTGTAAGTGATGATAATATTTCCATTTTTTCCGTGTTTAATTAAAATATATGTTGTGATTTAATTATTTAATATTACCCATCTCCACTAAATTAATGCCAGGGATGTTTACCATGTTGTTGGTTGCACCATGGCTTACCCAACGTTACAAACAACAAGACCCCAAAACCATCAGTTACCAGATTCACCTTAAGTAACCAAATTTTGCAATATTAGGAGGTCCAGGAATTCATTCAACGAAAAAAAATTTTCCAATGATTCCGGGATTGGGGGGAACACCCCACCTCATTTTTTCTAACCAAAATAAGGAATTTGCAGTATATTAGGAAGTCAGGGTACTTGATTCCACGCAAAAAATTAGGTTTTTTTTTCCTAGTGAAAATCATGCGGGTGTTAATATAGAAATTGACCATAATGTTGTTATCATTTAGCCTCAAATAAACCCTGATACTGCAAACCTATCCTCAAAGACATTCCAGCCTTCAGCAAACCGTCTTTTTAGGGACAATATAGGACATTACATACAATGGGCGTGTGATTTAGGTAGGGGGATACTTTGGCTGCTATTTTTAGTGTATCGAGAGACCAGGAAGAGGCTCTTTCATTGGTTCGATTGCGTGGTGAGATTTCTTTTACACATAAATGTAATATGTATATATATCATTGGCAGAGTAAGTCAAAAGCTGAGAGTTTCGTGTATTGGCACTTATCAAACACGAATTAGTTCCATTGTCACTTTATAACTTCTGACGGAATAACTTCTAAAATACAAAATTTTGTCAAAGATGTTAAGAGTAAACCCTGTTTTATGTGACACATTCTACCAGTATCGGAAGTTTGAAAGTGTTTAGTTTAAAAAAAAAAAATTAATTAAATAATCTGTACTTCAAAGTCGACCTCGGCGAAATTTGAATAAAAAAAAAACGTAAAGACAGATAAAATACCGTTAAGCATTTCGCCCGGCGAGCTACTGTTTCTGCCAGCTAGCAGACATGGAACATAAACATTCATTCTAGAAATATATGCTTTATACTTATTGCTGACGCTTTACTCCCTTACTTCCTTACTTACTGACATGAAATTTCGTAACATTTTACCTCATAATTCTTTTTCTACTAATTTGTCTTCAATGCGATTAATGATTCTGAATTCCTCATGCATTTTTCTATCATCTAAGTCTAAGAAAAGTATGGTTTCAATTTAAAATTTAAAATTTTTTGTTGATTGAAGATGAATATCTACCTTACTGCCCTCTTGATGTCGCAGATATTTTGATGTAACCTTATTATTATTATTATTATTATTATTATTATTATTATTATTATTATTATTATTATTATTATTACTATTATTATTGTTGTTGTTGCTGTTGTTTTATTGTTGTTGTTGTTTTGTTGTTGTTGTTGTTGTTGCTGTTATTAATATTATTACTATTATTATTATTGAGTGATAGAGTAGAGCATTCCATCAAAGTGACATTGGGGTAAAATATACGAAGCCCAGTATATCCATCATCACTACCCATCTGATAAGGATACACCAGGCACATGCATCACAACCGTATGTGTGCGGCATAGTGATCTCATATCAAACTAAACAGCGCATGATTTTCAGGTCTAGTAGCCCATCCTACAGAAAGGGTTCCTATATTATAAGGGTTGTTGAAGGACGTTGAACAAAACACATGAATTATCCAAACCCCAACAGGAACAACGGAAATAACAAGTACAATAATGATAGCAGTAAAACTACTTGCACCCCTCTCTACCAAATAATAGCCATCACACAATAGATATCATATCATTTAAATAAATCTTAACATTTTGAGCTTCCCTAATTTGAATTTTAATCGTGAAATGTGCAAAAACTGATGCAAGCAAATCTCATACTTTTTCACTTTTTTCTTCCTTGCCCTTCTGCTGGGTCTTACATCTTTAATTGACACATTAAATAGAAATGAACTTGGACACAAATGTCATTATATGACAATAATCAAACTTCTTTTGCATATGATTGTCTCTAAGCTTAATGCCACATATTGATACGCAATTAGAAACACTGTTGCATGCAGTGCACCGCGTTACTATAGAAAATGAAGTGAGATTAGGAGTAAAGAAATTCACGGTACAGATTTGGAGAGAGGATACTTAAGAAGACCAATATCATGTCATATGTAATTGTTAGAAAAGAATCGGAACAAATACACACGTAGAATTAACTATATTATCAGCAAAACTGTGAAATGAAATGAGGAAAAAAACGGGTAAGAAGGATTATTACTGACGCATTTGATTTATACTTAGAAGTATAAACACAACATAATAAGCATCAATATTTCGTCTGTTCTAATAATAAGTTGTAATACTCTTATTTGAACACGGTTTTGTTTCTCTAAAGCAAGTTTTTAAAAAATCAAAACAGAAAATGGTTATTTCAATCTGTCTTCGGAAATATGAAGAAAACTTGCAGAAACTAATGACTGCATATGGCATACACTAGCCAATGTTTGACTGAGACAAAATATTGCATATAGCAAGAATGGAGAGAAATGTTTATTAATGGAAGCAGAAACCTATTATAAGATATCTTGTTGAGTATAATAGAAAACTAAGTCACGTCTCAACAAAATAACAACAAAACAACCTGGTTGCTTCTCAGAGAAAATCAACATAAACAAAACAGAGCCTGAAATGCCAGACAGTTTGAAGAAGAAAGGAGAAACAACAACGACATTTCAAAAGAAGAGTCAAAATCTATGCTAAAAGCGAGCTAAGGGAATATCATAACAAAGCGATATTCTACATTGGTTAATACCAGAGACAACAAAATATAGTAGAAGTAGAGAAATAAAATTCGAAATACTGGCTGGGAAGAGGACAAACAAATGAAACTGAAGGATTATTGATTGGAATGCAACATCAAAACCTCCGGGTGAGAAACAACTAGAATTATGTAATTTAGTAGACTATGCCGTATGTGAGGTGGGGGATAAAGCATAATAATAATAATAATAATAATAATAATAATAATAATAATAATAATAATAATAATAATAATAATGATAATAATAGCAGAGGAAGTGGAAGAAATTTGGAAAGAAATATGTTGAGCGAAGGGAAACCTCAGAAATGATGTATCAAAACAATGAACTCAGCACCTGAACAACTCTGGACTCCTATAACAACGGAAGAGGTCAGCCAGGCATAGCAAAACCTAAGCAACTGGAAGGCACCCAGGCTCAACAAGATCCCCAACGTCTGGTTAAAATATCTAACAGGAATACGTAAAAAGTTGGCTGAGAAATGTAATGAAATACTAGCAGAGCCAGAGACAGTGCCTGAATGGCTCACGGAAGAGAAAGCTATCCTAATTCTCAAATCCACAAGATAACAGACCGACAACGTCTCTCCCTACTATCTACAAAGCCTTTACTGCAATAATATCGTGGAAAATGAGCAAACACCTGGAAGAAAGCAAACTGTCTCCAGAAGAGCAGAAGGGATGCCATAAGAGCTCATACGGCTGTAAGATTCAGCCACTGGTGAATAAAGCCGTAACTGAAGACAGCCGCAGAAATAAGAAAGGTCTAAGTATGACCTAGATCCATTACCGAAAGGCTTCTGATAGTATTCCCCACACATGGATCCTAGAAAAAGCAGCCATGAACAAGGGAACACCAATAATCATAAAATAGTTTAAACATTCCATGAATAAATGGCAGACAGTGCTACAGCTCCAGACAAAAGAGGGACTCATAAAAACCAAATCCATCCCCATTAGAAGAGGAATATTCCAGGGAAACTCTCTCTCTCTCTCTCTCTCTCTCTCTCTCTCTCTCTCTCTCTCTCTCTCTCTCTCTCTCTCTCTCTCTCTCTCTCTCTCTCTCTCTCTTTCTCTCTCTCCCTCCACTACTTTTCTGCTTGGCACAGACACCTTTATCTGACAAGCTAAACAGAACTGGATCTGGATACAACATACGGTAAATCAATCAGCCACCTCTTATATATGGATGATCAGAAACTGTACGCTACAAATTATAAATAGCTGGAAACACTACTACAGACTGTACATGGATTTACCAAAGAAATAAACATGAAATTCGGCATTTGAAAATGTGCCAAAGTAATATTGAAACGATGAAAACTAATTAAAAGTAGCAACATCACAGTAGATAGAGCAAATGAAATAAGAGAATTAGACCAAAGCCAGATATACAGATACTTAGGAATGAATGAACAAGATACGACACAGTATGGAAGAGAAGATAAGAAATGAATTCTATAGACGAGTTTGACTAATACTGTAATAGAGAGCTCAATGCTAAAAACAAGATAATAAGTATCAACACTCTAGCCGTCCCAAGTACAAGTTACAGATAGAATATTCTTAACTGAACACTAAATGTATTAATCACAATAGACAGGAAAGCAAGAAAAATAATGACAGGATTTAGGATGCACCACCCAAAATCTAACATAGAAATGTTATATATACAACGTATATATATAACATCGAAATGTTATATATACAACTTCAGAATCAAAGAAAACTAATACAAATAGTCACAAACCACGAACACATGGAAGCTGACAAATACGAAAAAGAAGTCATAATACCAAACAACTATGAAGAAACAGAAGGAACAACAAAAGTTGTAAAGCAAATGAAATCGAAACTAAAACTGGAACAGCAATGGATCATCATAAAACGATGGCGAGAAAAGCCCCTTTGTGGAAAATGCTTGGTTAAACTAAAGAGAAGAGAAATAACGAAGTACAATCCCAACAATAGCTAACAAGCTCGGGACTCAAAGGAAAGACTGAAAGATTTTTGAAAGCAGTACAAGATCAAAGCCTCCCCACAAGAGATGATCGAAAACATGTGATGAAAAGAAATACAAGTGCAGAATATGTCGAGATGGGGAAGAAACAATACATCATATTGTCTCTGGCTGTCCAGTCCTGACTAAGAAGAAACATATTCGCAGACACGACAGAGTTGGGATCTATACACACTGGAAGCTATGCCAACAGTATAGAGTAACAGCAGAAAAAATGGTATAGGAACACGCCAGAAAAGATCACAGAAAATGAGAAAACAACCATACTCTGGGATATGCTAATATATACACATAGAGAAATTAAGGTCAATAGGCCGGATATAGTTGCCGGAGATCACCAAGAAAAATGCTTTCTAATTGATGTATCAATACCAGCAGATGACAACGTTTCCATCAAAGAAATGGAGAAACTTTCAAAATACAAAGACCTTGAAAGGAGTTAAATAGAATGCGGAGTCTAAAAGTCAGAAACAATTCCTATCATAGTAGGCGCATTAGGTATGATAAAATACAATTTAGCCTAATACGTAATAATCACACCATACAGAAAATAGCACTACTAGTCACTTCACAAATCCTACGCAAAATACTTTCAATACAGTAACAATAAAAGCATCACAACAAACTACAGCCCAAGGCACACAGAGCTGTGCTCAGTAGTGCAGTGAAAGAACGTGATAAAAATAAGACAAGTGAATAATAATAATAATAATAATAATAATAATAATAATAATAATAATAATAATAATTATAATAATAATAATAATAATAATAACAACCTGTTTCCAGAAGAGCAGAAGGGATGCTGCAAGGGCTCATACGGCTGTAAAGATCAATTATTGATCAATAAAGCCATAACTGAAGACAGCCGCAGAAAGAAGAAAGGCCTCAGTATGGCCTGGGTGGACTACCAAAAGGCTTTCGACAGTGTTCCCCACACGTGGATTCTGGAAACACTAGCCATAAACAAGGTGGCACCAATTATCATAAAATACATAGAGCACTCAATGAAC
>NC_068992.1:23970492-23972731 GCF_001194135.2 Octopus bimaculoides
TTCTCTAAAAGAAATGGAAAAACTTTCAAAATACAAAGACCTGGAAATAGAGATAACTCGAATGTGGAATCTAAAAACAGAAACAATTCCTATCATAGTAGGTGCCTTAGGTATAATAAAAAAATATTCAGACAAATACATAACAAAAACACCAGGACTTACAAATATATATAACATACAGAAAATTGCACTACTGGGTACTGCACACATTCTACGCAAAACACTTTCAATACAGTAAACATAAGAGCACCACAGCACATACCCAAGGCGCACAGAGCTGCGCTCGGTTGTGAAGTGAAAGCACGTTATAAAAATAAAACTACTGAATAATAATAATAATAATAACAACAACAACAACAACAACAAATTACTTTTATTCTACCACCTAGGTTCATTGAATCATGCAGTATTTCTGTTTCAAGGAGTTTTAAAACTGAGGCGCATTTAAAGGAATATTTCGACAAAACCGAGTGGAGAGTTGATGCGTTGCACAATATATTAAAACAGGTGAAACTATTACTCCAAATAATAACACAAACTAATCATATTCTTTCATTCTTTTATATATTTCAGCCCCAAGGCCGTGGTCATGCTGGAGCACAGGGTGTCATGACAACCGCCCTTCCATCACGGTCTGTTGCTTCAGGCAACTGCTGACAGTTACCCCTGGACATTACCTCAGATATTGTCTCAGAATAGTCTTCGTCTGAATATTATTAATTTGGCAAATATTAATTATTGCATTTATTAATTATACAAGCAATAATTATCTTAATGATAAATTAAGTGCATGATAATTATTTAAATTATCAATTATTGTATCTGCGTATAACCTACAATTCTCAATTAAGTCGTGTGATTATGATTATATCAGAATACAAATATTTTTCTACAATAACAGACAAAACATGACCATAAATCCCTAATTAGTTTTATCAATATTCATTCGCATCTTAATATTCTATTAATTGCGAAAATTGTACAACAGCAATTACCCGGGAGCATTATTTGTCATTGAACCAAACTACAGATATAATTAAAAATGATGCAGTTAAAAAGAACATTTAAATTTACCCAATCTGCATGGAGGACGACTTGTTACGTGCGATATATCACAGATCCTCACAAGACCGGCTTTCACCTCTACGTGCATGACTTGTCGAAATTGTTTGTCTCGGACACCCACTTTAGAAGTGTTCATGTCTTAGTCGGTATCGTGGTGTTGTGCATTGTATTAGCTTCATCTATTGAATTGCATATTTTCTGCATATTGTGCAAAATATACAGAAAATATATTTCTAAGTCAGGTGGATTTAGCTACGCATTGTATAAATATTTGTAAGTAATTTTTACGTATTCTCTGAATGGGTATATAAATTTTTTTATCATTCTCACGGTTCTGATAAAAAACAATAATTAAAGAAGAAAATTATATTTACTTTCAAAATTTCTTTCTTCCACAAGAAAAATATATACTGACTTTCCGACTAGAGATAACATCTATTCGAACAATTCAAATTATACGAATAACCACAACGTCTACAACAACTGCAACAGCGGCAGAAAGAAGGGAACAATGTTCCCTCCAGAGATAGAAACTTTTAAAAGATATTCAAGAAGCACGGAAGCAGTGCTTTTTCAAATGGTAATAAGCAAATTATGTGGATTTTCGAGCCAGCGATGTTCCTTATTTTCTTCCTCATATCATCGCATGCTTACATTTTATTTTACTCCAATGTGTAGTGAGGCGAAAAGCACCAAATCATTCTAAAATACATAACAGCCAAAGAGATGGACTTCATCTTGGTTTCTTCCAGGAAAGGTAGTCACCTTTTATCGTTTCTTCCATGTTTTTCTAATTGGACCTGTTGTTCCTTTTGTGAGGTTTTCAATATGTACAAACATATACATAAAAAAATAGGAAGGCATATGGATGAATCATATAGTTTTAGGTGCTATCCAACTGTGCGGCATCTTGAGCAAATGCCTTCCGGCACGCATGCCAAGCAGTACAGCATCCGTTTCCAAATTTCTGGCAGAGGGATTTGCGTCATGGTGCTGTTTTTCTTACAGAAGGTGCCCGATTGGCCCTACAGTACTGTGTGGTCGACAAAATTCAGAGACAAACAATGCCCATGGGAGAAACTGAAAATATGAAAAGGCGACAAATTTTGCCCATCACACCCTCTTTCTCTCTCTCTCTCTCTCTCTCTCTCTCTCTTTATATATATATATATAT
>NC_068992.1:23972805-23974972 GCF_001194135.2 Octopus bimaculoides
GAGAGAGAGAGAGAGAGAGAGAGAGAGAGTGAGTGAGAGAGAGAGAGAGGGAGAGAGAGAGAGACATGGACTTTACATATCTTTCATACGACTGAATCCGGAACCCAGTGGCTGGAAAGCACACTTCTTAATACGCTGCCACACCTGCACCTAAAATAACGGAATACTAAAGAACTGGTTTTTCATTTTTGTTTGACGGGCTAATGATTCTACCAGCTCAGTGTATACACTTACATTCACTCATGTAGCTAGATATGATTTCATACATAGATGCAGATGTAATTACTATTTGTAAAAGTTTTCACACATATGGGCGCCATAAGTACACACACATACAAATCTGGACTGTATAGTATCCATACGTATACGACATTTTCACGTATGTAGTAATTCTTTCTAATAAGGGCATTATTATTACTATTATGATTATTATTATTAGTAGTAGTAGTATTAATATTAAGTAGTAATATTTTTATCACGTGTTCTCACTGCACTACCGAGCGCAGCTCTGTGTATCTTGTATGTGTGCTGTACTTTGTTGTGATACTCACATTTTTACTGTATTGAAAGTATTTTACGTAGGATGTGTGCGGTGCCTAGTTGTGCTATTTTCTAGATGTTATATATACTCGTTAGTCTTGGTGTTTCTATTATGTATTTGTCTGAATATTTTTTATCATACCTAATGCGCCTAATTTATAGGAACTGTTTCTGATTTTAGACTCCACATTCGATTTACCTCCATTACCAGATCTTTGTATTTTGAAAGCTTCTCTGTTTCTTTTAGAGAAACATCATTTGTTGGTATTGATACATCGATTAGACAACATTTTTTCTTGGTGATCTCTGACAACTATATCCGGTCTATTAGTCTTGATTTTTCTATCTGTGTGTATTGGCATATCCTAGAGTATGGTTGTTTTCTCATTTTCTGTGATCTTTTCTGGCGTGTGCCTAAACTGTCTTTTTCTCTGTTGCTATTCCATAACGTTCGCATAACTTCCAGTGTATACACATCCCATCTCTGTCATATCTGTGAATACATTCCTTCTTAGCCAGGAGTGAACAGACAGAGACAATAAGATTTATTGTTTCTTCTCCATCACTACATATTCAGTATTTACTTGTATATTCCTTCATTATACGTTTCTGGTAATTTCTGGTGGGGAGGCTTTGATCTTGTACCGCTTTCAAACATCCTTCAGTCTCTGCTTTGAGTCTTGAGCTTCTCAGCCATTGTTCGGATTGTACTTCGTTATTTCTTTTCTGTTTAGTTTAACACAATATTTGTGATGAAGGGGCTTTTCTTGCCATCGTTTTATCATGATACTTTGTTGTTTGAGTTTTAGTTTGGGTGTCATTTGTTTTACAGCTTTTGTTGTTTCTTCCTTTTTTTTTTCATAATTGTTAAGCATTATGACTTCTTTTTTTGCATTTATCAGCTTCCTTAAAGACAGAAAACACTTTTTTTGGTTTAGCTCGTGTTTTGGGGCTATCAGTATAGGTTTTCTTTGCTTCTGAAGCAGGTATTCCTGTAATCCAATGGTAGTTGTTCTATAATCGATTTCCAGTCGTATAAAGCCTCTACCACCTTCAATTCGTTATATATATATAACATTTCTATGACAGATTTTGCGTTGTGCATCCTAACTTCTGTTATTATTTTTCTAGTTTTCCTGTCTTGTTTCGTTATTTCACTTAGAGTCCAATTAAGAATATCGTAGCTGTAAATTATAACTTGGACGGCTAGAGTGTTGATACCTATTATACGGTTTTGGGAATTGAGCTCTGTTTTCAATATTAATCAAATTCGTCTCTAGTATTCCTTTCTTATCTTCTCTTTCATTTTGGGTATTTTGTACCGCATCTACTTCATTGATTCCTAAATATTTGTATGCCTGGCTTTGGTCTAATTCTCTTATTTCATGTGTCCTTCTAGTGTGATTTCGTTACTCTTAACTAGTTTTCCTCTTTTCAAAATTGCTTTGGCACATTTTTACAAGCCGAATTTCATGTTTATTTCTTTGGTAAATCCATTGACTTTATTATTATTATCATCATCATCGTTATCATCATCATCATCATTATTATTATTATTATTATTATTATTATTATTATTATTATTATTATTATTATTATTATTATCATTATTATTATTATTATTAAG
>NC_068992.1:23975401-23978117 GCF_001194135.2 Octopus bimaculoides
GCCTTCCATCTTTGCGTGTTCGATAACATAAGTACCAGAGAAACACTGGGGTCGATGTAATCAAATTGTCGACTCCCCCCAAATTTCAGGCCTAGAAATAGTTACTAATATTATTACCTCCTCTTTAGCGAAGGCGAAGGTATTGTTTTTAATCGTGTTTGTTTGTTTGTCCTTGGACAGGATATCTCAAGAACCGCTGGCTGGATTCAAATGAAACTTTCAGGGATGTTTGGCCTCGTGACTGGCATGAAATGCTTAGATTTTGGGATCGATCCGGTCCCGGACAAGGATTCTGGATTATTTGTTATATTTACTTTACATGAAATGTTGCGATCTTACGTCGACTTTCAAGTCTTTCTCTGATTATCATCCTTCAAAGCATGCACATGGTTTCTTCGTAAGCTATGGCGGCATTGATATTTCCAAAGTTTTATTTTCGTTTCTCTATAATTAATTTTGCTCACGTTTCTATGGATAAAGAAATCAAACAACATATAGAAACGGCAGCAAAACCGTTCATAAATTAAATAACACTAACATATTCAGTAAGAACAATAAATTTGATTTATCCTCGACAATTTTTAGTTTTACAAATGTTGAATATATCATTCTTGTTTAAAACCTTTTACCTACTTGACAATAGCATTTCTAGCTTTGCCTTGAAGGAAGCTTTACTTCTTGGACTCACGTTTTGTGCGCAACGATGTTGTTAAAACTCAGTTAACTGCACCATATGCAGGTCCTTTCCGTTTTCTTTTACGTACGGATAAACTTTTCACTATCGACCTTAATGGTCGTAAAGGCATTATATCAGTGGATAGACTTTAAAAGGTCTTCATAGAGAAAATTGTCTCTGTTCCCACTGCAGACGGCACACACACAGCATTACAAACACGGTCCAGACACCCACCTTCACTTTCCATGACTACCATTGGGTTCAATCAGATACCGGAGAAGGATTCTGAATTATTTTTCCGGGTTTTTTAACTTCATTTGTGGGAGCAGTCGAGTTTATTTCAGATATTCTCATTTTAAAAATCATTTCCGGCTAATCGTTGAGAGGAAGTTGGTGTTGCTTCGGCGGAGGTTTGCGATCTCTGAGTGCTCTTACTATAATTATCATCATCATCATTCATCATCATCATTATTACCTCAGCCTTAACGAAGGCAGAGGTATTGATTCCAGTCGTGTTTGTTTGTTTGTTCGCTCGTCCGTGGACACGATATCTCAAGAACCACTAGATGGATTCAGATGAAACTTACATGGATATTTTGCCTTGTGACTGGTACGAACTCATTAGATTTTGGGATCAATCCGGTACCGGACAAAGATTCTGGATTACTACTCTTGTTTTTTTTTTTGTTTTTTTTTTATTTTTGATAGCGGTCGGTTTCATTTTTAGTATTCTTGTTCATGAGAGCAGTCGAGTTTATTTCAGATATTCTCATTTTAAAAGTCACCCCTGACTAATCATTGAAAGAACATTGGTGTTGCGTTGGCGGGGGCTTGCACTCTCTGAGTGCTTTTATTATTATAGTAAAGTGGTAAGCTCGCAGAATCGTTAGTGCGCCAGGGAAAATGTTTGTTGGATTTCGTCCGTCTTTACGTTCTGAGTTAAAACGCCACCGAAGTCAACTTTGCCTTTTATCCTTTCGAGGTTTAATAAAATAAGCACCAGTTGAAATCTTGGGTCAAAGAACTCGACTTGAACTTTCCCAACAAATGCTGGCCATGTACCAAAATTTAAAACTAATATTACCGTGAATCTCAACGAAATATGTAACGGTACCGGACTATTTTGTCGCTTGAGAATATGAACATCAAAGTCCAGTTTCACATTTAAACCCGAAAGCACCATAGCTGCATAATACCAACATCGTTGTGTACAGTGTCGTACTTCATTCTGACTAATCATTAAAATTAATGCATTATTTCAGAATTCTCATCATAATGTTGTGATACTTTTTTCCTTTGACAATAGGCATTAACAGTTCACAGGAAAACTGACGACATTAAAAAATTTTCTCAAGCTCATTTATATTTTTTACAATATTTGGTGAACCATTTTGATTTTGCTTCAGTGGAATTTCGTCAAAAATGCTTAAATTCAGGAAATATATAGACAACAAAGAAATAAAGCGAAAACTAATATCTAAGGTTTCGTAGAGAATGATAGCATTAACTGTAAGAAAAACAACCTCGGCACACAATCAGTTCCACTTTCAAAGAAAATACATCAAAATGCTTTCTAATTTATTATTTCTATCGATTTGCTACAACAAAAACAACACACAGAGCATTACTTCTTAAATGTACTTACCGTGTTTATACGTACACACACATACACATGCGCGCAGACACAAATACTCTCACACACACACACACGCACACACACATATACACATACGCATACATATGCACACTTACACCTTGACGCACAAACAGACTCACACACACACACTAAAACACACTCGTGTATGTGCGTATGTTCGCACAGTGTGTGCCTATGTTTGTATATATAGAGACATCATTTCACATGTATGCATATATGTACGTGTGTATCTATGTATTGACAGATAGATATCTAGATAGATAGACAGATAGATAGATAGATAGATAGATAGATAGATAGGCAGACAGACACACACACAGACGCACACACACACGCACGCACACGCACACGCACACACGCACACACACACACACACACACACA
>NC_068992.1:23979141-23984723 GCF_001194135.2 Octopus bimaculoides
ATATGGGGGTGTATATACGTATGTATGCATTGGCAGGAAAAAGGAGACTAGACAACATTAGACTGTTATATGCAATGAATTCAACTGATATGCCTACGAGGCATGGGCCATCAATACAGATATACAGAGAAAGATACTGAATGAAGTACAGGAATTAAAGTGAAACACCATCATCAGGACCAATAACTTACCTTCTGATTCCAGGAAGATTATTCGTATCGTGAGATTAAGATCTTTTGCAAAACAATGCAAACCATCCGCTGTGCTGTATTAGAAAGTTTTAACGAGAAGTGCTAACACGATTGTACGAAAGGCATTTGCCATTCTTGTGTTGGGGAAAAAAGACAAGACTTTCTCCACAATTTCATCTGGATTCGTCATTGGTCGCACATCTATGATATCATGCACACATCGTCTATGAATATGGTTATAACGTAATTCTGGCTTCTTGAAACAGCTGTCGAGATACGATTTTTTTCATTCTATATTTTTTCATTATTTTATTTTATAATGTGTGTTGCATGATCTGTGTAAATATATATCCCAAGCCTAATTGAGTTTATCTAAATTTATTGCAATAAAATCTGTGAGTGTGTGTGTATATGTTTCTGTGTGTGTGTGTATACATGAAGCCCCTCAACTCTCATATCCAATACACCTTCACTATACAGATTAGTCTCGGTCTACCCTCATACATCTCTCATTCGCACTATAATATATTCTGCTAATGCCTTTCAACTCAAATCTGATTCATGTTATATTCACCGATGGAACTAGTAACTTCCATTAGCCTTTGCCAGAGATTATCCAAGAACTTTTGTCCATGGAACAGCTAAATGAGAATTTACCTAGAATTTTATTAATTCTCTGATCATGGAGATACCAAACACATCGATCGTTCATCCATAAAATCCCTTGGTTTCTTGAAAAACTAGTAACTAGTAATATCTTATATTGATCATATTCTACGTTTCTATATTCTCTTTTTTTTTCTTTTTCTCTCTCCGATCACGGCATACTTAGCCTACGTGGAAATATTTATTCACTGACATATCTGCCACACACTTAACTATTCTAGAAAAAGCTGTAAGAGACATCATGTGTTTCTATAACTACTCTCCACTTTGGAGTAAAGATTGTTTGCCAACATAACATGGCAGTCCTGGTTTAGGACGAATGTTGCTGTAATTTAGCACCAGGAGACATCGTCTCCAGCTGGCTATACGACACGATCTGTATCTTTATATTTTCGAACAAGGGAATCTAGCACCCCCACTCTGCTCAAAAATATATCTGTGTTTCGTGATTTCCGATTTGAAGCGAAATAACCCGGAAATCACGATACACAGATATTGTTTTTAGCTGAGTAGGGGTGGTGGTGGTGGTGGGGGTGCTAGATTCCCTTGTTCGAAAATATAAGGACACAGATTGTGTCGTATAGCCAGCTGGAGACAATGTCTCCTGGGGCTAAATTACAGGAACATTAGTCCTAAATCAGGACTGCCATGTTATGTTGGCAAACAATCTTTACTCCAAAGTACTGTTGCTAAATATCTCAAGATGTGAGATTTACAAATTGTAATTTTCTACTCACCACTGTTTTATGTTATGAATTATAAATTAAATGCTCTTGAAGGATGCCAAAATTTTACGCTCTTCATTATTTGTTATAATGTATAAGATAGATAGATAGATAGATAGATAGATAGATAGATAGATAGATAGAGAAAGAAAGAAAGAAAGAAAGAGTGGAGAAGACTGATAGAAAGATAGAGAAAGAGGGAGGGGAGAGCGATAAATAGATAGATAGAAAAAGAAAGAGGGGAGGGGGTGTTATAGATACAAACATAGAGAAAGAGAGAAAGAGAGAATGAGAGTGAAAGTGATAGATAGATAGATAGATAGATAGATAGATAGATAGACGTGTAATTGTTTACGCATACTGTATGTATATATTTATATGTAAGAGTACAAAAACACACACGTACATATATACTTTATATGTGTGTGTGTGTGTGTGTGTGCGTGTGTATGTATATGCTCATGTATATTTATACTTAGAACGAAAGTAAGAGTGCGTATACGGGCGCAAGTTTATAAATCAGTCGGCGCTGGTATCTGCGTAATTTTTATTCGTTGATCCATTACTGTATATTTTATATCAATATATATTTAGTTTTCGCTTGCGGTTTTCAGCTAATTTTCTTTAGACAGAATTAACGGCAATAATAACGATGCCGTTGAACGCATTATAGGTGATTGTCTGTTTTTTTCTGTGATAATAAGCCAAGCGATGTTTAGAAAATGACAAACAACATTCAAAATAATTAGACGCTGACGTATTCTTTGATACCATTTCTGAAAACAACGTAAATCTGTCTCATAAATTCTTTATCGCTACGTGGAGAATGAAACCTGTATAATGCTGGAAAATCAGAAAAGAAGTATAATCATTTTATTAGCTACACTAACAGGCAAAATTTAAGTAGGTAGTTGACAAAAGTTCTGTTTTGTTTAAAGATACCTTTTCAAAACTGTGTAATGCAGTCTAATACAGCAATATACGTGAACATAGAAACGCTACATAGATGATTGTTTTCTTAGATAATTATTTAAGGTTAAAGTATTAACGAGTAGATATATTGGAAGCTAGAATATATATTTATTCTTAATTTATTTAATATAGATAGGGGCAGCAAGTTGGCACACCGGGCTATGTAATTAGCGATGTTTCGTCTGTCTTTACGTCTGAGTTCAAATGCTACCGGGCTCAACTTTCGTTTAATCTCTTCCGGCGTCGATAAAATAAGTAGCAATTGAATAAGTACAAGACATCTTCGATTTAACCTCTCCCCTTAAATTGCTTCCTTGCGCCAAAATTTGGAATTAACATAGATGTGGAGATGAGAAGCTCTGGTACGACCATCTGTATTTGAAACCACGACTTGCATGGTGTTATAGGTAAGAAGGGTGTTGGCTATATATACTAAATCTTTCATTAAAATGTCTCACATAAGCCGCTAAAGAGTTCACTTCTTAATCACATGGTATCTCGTTTCAAACTATTTCAACTGTGTAGCACCTTGTGTATGTGTCTCCTATTAAAACTCGGAGACGACTCGAACTTAGTAACTTAATTTTTCTTGACCAAAACGATGCTGAAGGTAGCTTGCTGATCTTAAGGAGTACATATAATGCATCATCTTGTTTGATGCCATCATCTACGCCCTAGGGACCTTTGGCGGAGTTCACTCTGTGAACTGAATTCGGGATAGCCTATAAATTACGTATTCATCCTTCATTGACCAGTAATCTCGGAGGTTCTGTGATAAATGTTGGTTATGGATTCGTCCTTTCTTTCTCTGACCCTGTCATAATAGAAAATAAGAACAAAATTTAATTGATGTGACTTTAGTATGTTTTATTATTGTATCACAAACAACGGGCATATAATTTAACGTTCATCTCACACAGGCGATCTCACACAAGCTGTTATTATTTTTTTAATCGCATTTATTTCCACCCTATACAATTTAATACATAATTAATATGGTAATAAGAGAATATGCTAACGTGCTATTGATACTCAATAAGATGTTTGGTTATGACTCTTTCGGAAACGAATATAATGGTGGGCACTCTGTTGATAGACAGTTGTAAGTCAATATAGAGTTGAGATTTTGTGTGGTGCAAGCAACAAGAATGAGAATTTATAACTGTAGACTATAAGGAAGTTGTTCAGAACAAAGGATCATACCTTAATATAGCCGTATATAATCAGGGCCTTATACGACATACCATTAAATAATTATTTTCTGGGAGAAGTATAACTTCAGAGATCAAAGAGTCTACGACAACAATTTCCAACATTTGTGCCTTTTTATTTTAACTGTATCGATCAATAGATTTAATACCGCTGATATGCTGAGGTCAAAGTAAACAATTATATTTCACTTCATAACAAAATTCTTGTCCTTGTAAAACAATGATTTACGTTTATCAGGAACGCGTAAATGTCTTATATTTGCAGAGTCAATTTTTCTAAGGCACAAAATTGTATTTCATTAACCAATAATTACGCCTACAAGGAGGAATATCTTCTCTTCATTGTCTCCCTTCTATAATGTGTAGACATAACATTTGCAAACCAGCCATTATCACATTTTCTGTGTCCTAAATTCTGATTTTGCCTCTCGCATTTCTTTTGTGCTTTTAAACCTATTTTCCATACCATACAACAATATTAAATGTTATGCAGATTATATAACACTTAACTCCTCGTAAAAGTTTTACAAACACCAGTCACGTGAAAGCTAGACCTGAACGCTAACCATTAATAGAGCCAAATTAAGTGTTGGGTGTAATGGGGACATACCAATATAGTCTTTTAGGACACCAGTACACACCAGTAACTCTCCCCAACCACTAACTTCTGGATGTGCTGTTGTTTTTCTTTAGCTCTTTTAAAACTACTAAACGACCCCTCCAGTTGTGAATAGACTAGTTACACAGGACCTTTCTCCAAGATAGTACACTTCCACCTCTTAACATGTCAACCATTATATCGTGCTATATCTCCCAGACACAGCAGTATACAAGTTTTACTCGATGCTATCTCGCTGTAAACGAACCCTCTCCGTCATCGAAGCTCTACAAAAATTTCTTCCTTTTTTTTAAATATTTTCTGCAGATGTCAACCTACATATATTGAAACTAATCATCAGCTGTATCGATCTCACCAGTCTTCGAAGAAATGAAAAGGTGATGGACACTACCTCTTCCACCTCTGCCCACCTTATAACAAAATACTGATGTCTGTAAGTTGATGGAGCTTTTCATCTTTGAAAGGAAGATGAGGGAAAGCCAATAATATACCGGGAGGTAAATAGATGGTAGCAGCAACCTTTACAAAAAGACTTCTTAGATGCCTAAGGAAGAAATCATTATACATTCACATTTCTTTCTTCATTTTATAAAATATTGATTTATATATAAATGCTAGAAGAAAGCTACATCATACTTCTATAGTACGATCTACCTAAAACCTCAAAGTAACATTTGTGTATTTGATGGGAGACATTGTTAATTGTAATTGAGTATGGGAAGCTGTAATTTACACTAGCTAAATATTAATATATTTTAGTAATGTATATGTGTATGCATCTTTCAGAGAGAGAGAGAGAGAGAGAGAGAGAGAGAGAGAGAGAGAGAGACGGAAAGAGAGAGAGAGAGAGGGGGAGAGAGAGATAGAGTGAGTGGTGGTCTGTGTTTGTATGTGCACATATATGTATATGTGTGTGTATGTATGTGTATATATCTATATGTGTGCGACTGTCTATGCATGTATAGATGACATATACAATGTAATATGTAACTTATACAGTGTTTATATCAGACATATATTAAAGAGAAATACACACACACACACACAACACATATATGTGTGTTTGTTTGTATGTTTGTATGTGTGTGTGTGTCCGTGTGCGTGCTTTGATATGAAAGAGTGGGTTTCAAACTGTATCTAAACAAGTATGTTATATATGAATATATAAGTGCATATGTATATATATATATATATATAT
>NC_068992.1:23985601-23986180 GCF_001194135.2 Octopus bimaculoides
TATATATATATGTACACACACATGTATATATATATACGTATGTATGTATATGTGCCTGTGTGGGTATTTAAAAGTATGTCTTTGAAATTGTTTCTGTTGCTCTTCCGTACTTTCGGCTTGGAGCAATCTTTTGCATATTTCTTTGTTTGTGTGTGTGTACGTGTGTCTCTCTACATGCGTATATATCTATGTGTGTCTTTTAATGTAAGAAGTCATAGATCAGCTTATGTGAAGGTTGATGTTTCTAGGGACATACACACATACTTATGTGTAATGATATATTTATATACCATTACATACGCAAATAAGTATATATATATATATACACATACATATATACATATTCTTTTATTGTTTTACTTGTTTCAGTCATTTCACTTCGGCCATGCTGGAGCACCGCCTTTAGTCGAAGAAATCGACCCCAGGACTTATTCTTTGTAAGCGACGTACTTATTCTATCAGTCTTTTTGCCGAACGCGTATGTTACGGGGACGTAATCACACCAACATCGCTTGTCAAGCGATGGTGGCGGGACAAACACTCACACACACACACACACACACACACACACACACACAC
>NC_068992.1:23986209-23993224 GCF_001194135.2 Octopus bimaculoides
TATATATATATATATCAATAGGTATAATACATAATACTAATATACACATTTACATATATTATACAATGGTGGCCTCGACGTGATTCCAAAATGCACATTCGCAATATGGAACATTATCGAAGAATGTTTAGACATTCTAGTTTTCTGGAATTTTACTGAGATACCAGCAACACCACTTTATCGTGCAGCAATGCTTTAATAATGTCATATACATATATATATATATGTATGTGTGTGTGTGTATATATATGTTTGTGTGTCTGTGTTTATCCCCCAACATCGCTTGACAATCGATGGTGGTGTATTTACGTCCCCGTAACCTAGTGGTTCGGCAAAAAGACCGATAGAATAAGTACTAGGCTTCCAAAGAATAAGTCCTGGGGTCGCTTTGCTCGGCTAGAGGCGGTGCTCCAGCATGGCCGCAGTTAAATGACTGAAACAAGTAAAAGAGTAAAAGAAAGTATATATATAATAAACATCACCCAGATCGTCCTGTTTTACTACGCGTGATATTCGCTACATCCAACGTTGAGTGGTGTACAACAGGTGTCGTACCGCTTCATCTTTGGCCCAAGATGTGACCTCTGTTAGTGAAAAGAGATTATCTGCCGAAACAGTTCGCCGAAGTTTGAACCAGTGTGGTCTTCATGGGCGCATTACTCGTAGGAATCCTGTCCTCACTATCAGGCATATATCAAGTCGTCTTTCTTTTGCTGAAATCTATGTGAGTAAGGGGAAGGAGTTTTGGAATAAAATTCTTTTTCTGATGAGACTAAAATCAACGTTTTTGTGTCAGATGGTATTAAACGAGTATGGTGAAGACCAGACGATGTTAATAGCGACAAATTCACCGTACCTACTATGAGACACATTGGCAGAAGTGTTATGAGGCTGGAGACGCATGAGTGCGGTTGGTATGGGACGACTCACAGTTATTAAGAGAACAATGGATTCAAGGCTTTATTGTGACATATTGTAGAAAACAAGGAAGCAGGATGACATCCAGTGTTCCAACATGATAATGACCCTATATATACTGCAAAGATGAAGACTAAGTTTTTATCAGATAATAAGATAAAGGTGTTGCCCTGGTCTACCATGTCACCTGATTTAAACACAAATAGAACATTGTGGCGTTGTTTTGAAAAGGAAGGTTGAGGAGAAAAATACCCGCAAGACATCATTCAGGATTAATGGAGGTCGATTTCATCGGTTATACGCGGAAATTTAGTCGACTCTATGCCCACATAACTTAATGGAGTCATTGAAAGTAAGGATGGTTACAACAAATATTGAATATAGCAAATAATACTATAGAAAGTATATATTTTTGTATCGTTTGAAAATTGATATTTCTTTCATATCTTTGAAAATGTTTATTGCTTTGTGTTCCGAATGTCTATAATGTTTGTATGTATGATATATTTTATTCTGTATAAATTTCGTTCGATTTCCTTCGATATTATCAGATTAATGGCAATTTTAGTGAATTTTTTCAGGGGCGTTCATACTTTTGTGAGAGACTGTATGTCTATATATATATATATGTGTGTGTGTGTGTGTGTGTGTGTGTGTGTGTGTTTGTGTGTAAATAAAATAATATGCGTGGCTATTTAGTAATTTTACAACCTAAAGACAGCAATATAGATCTTACTAAAGTGAACAAGGGCACTAAGCAGCACAAATATTGCTAGAAATAAGAGTGAAAACAACTCAATAGCCGCTGAAATCAGTATCTATATTCCTCATTTCCTGTTTATTTGCGTTGAAGAATCTAATCGATGAAACCACGGTCCGTATTTTAAGAAAATAATTATTCTGTCCACCTTTTATTTTCTGTCGAATAGTTCAGTTGCAGTTAAGAGAACACGATAACAGACAACACATACGCCTACACAGATGCACACACTCACACACACACATAAATACATCCAAACATATATATAAGTTGGAAGGGGTTTGGCATAGTTTCTCTCTCCCAAATTCACTTCGAATGCAATGGAGGATCTGGGGCTAAAGTAGAAGATATTTACTCAAGTTGGGACGCAGTGGATTGAATCTGAAATCAAACAGCTGCAAGCACACTTCTTAACAAAATAACTCTACCTGCACTATTGTTCAACTGTATTATTACGCGAGGAAAATAAAACCCTAAGACTATACTCCGATAAGATTTAAAGACTTAAATACAAAGTTGATACTTTGGGGTTGACTTTTTAAAGAACTTCTAATTCCACCTGCATCCCTGTTTCTAATATCTTTCTTGCTGTAACTGTTTTCTAATTGATCTTCTCGTCCCCGCTTTATTTTTCATGTTTTTTTTTTTGTTGTTTTTTTTTGTTTTTAGTAATAGACGTTATGTACGGGAGATGAGTGACAGAGTTGATAGAACTCTGTATAATTGCATTCTTCTAGTTTGTTGCTTCTTTATCTTCGGAATAAGACGCAGGATTACTTATTTCCAACCAAGGAAACTTGAGTGACGTGAAATGAAATGTTTTACACAGTGTATTGCCGGGTGGTCGAAACTGCTATCAAGCGATCGTGAAGGCAATGCCCTAACCACAAGGCTGCAGGGCTTCAATTATCACACACTACATTTGGCTTTAATTTTAAAAAGAAAAAAATAATTCAAGACGTTTAATCAACTCGTTAGGAGAGTAAAACACCAGGTAGAATATTGTTCCGAACGTCAATTTTTTGAGATCACCCATGGCGGTGTTAGGTCCCTCCAATGGTGTTTCTTCATTATACCAATTCCTACGGAATTGATTCTTTACATAGAGCAACATTATTTAGAAATTTTACAACATTTACCTTGTGTTTGTCTTGGCAGGATACGTGCTATGGTCCTCAATAGAATACTTAACATTATTTGCCCAAAGTTTCATACTAAGCTGCGAAAATTAGTATTGATTTATGCAATAAATTATTCGGAATGTATTAGCACTAGCTGTTCTGTAAAGTGTTGGAAATGTTGGAGGTAATAAGTGGTAAATGGAAACAATAAGATTTAGTCATGAAATTCTTCGCTTTCGGTGAAACAATAATAGTTAAGAAAGGATGCTTTATTTTATTACATAACTTGATATCTTGGCCAATTTTAAGATTAAGGATATATTTTATGACAGGCCGTTCTCTAGACATATTATCAAAGCTGGTTCTGCTATAAGAACTACTTTGACTATTCAAAATATCATAATTGCTTATTAAGACCAATGCTGGTTTATGACTATTTTTCATCGCTGACATAACTTTACGAGACTGGCTTTGTCTAGAACTAGACTCGTTATAACTGAAATGCCCAAGTACTGACAACTAGTGATATTATTATACACACGTTGTAAAATAATGTATCAACAATACAAGTCGGTTATTTATTGGATTATGGTTAATGCTTCGTTCTGAACCCAACAAAACACTGTTGTTTTTACCATCTAATTCAATTTTCTGAATATAATTTTCAAACCACGAAATGTGCACCTTTCAGAACTGTACTATTTCTCTCTAACTTAATTTGGCAAATGGTTACAGGATACAAAATACAACAATTCTATTCTAAATAGTTCACATGTTATTGATTAAATCTAATCGTTTGCTACTTCTGCAGGTTTTTAACATTTCTCTCTCAGCATGTTCCGATGTTCATAGTAAATGTGTCTCTTTCTTCACAATGTATTCGTTATCGTTATATTTCTGTTTTCTCTCTCTCTCTCTCGCTCTTTCTATCTGTCTGTCTGTCTGTCTCTGTCTCTCCCCCTCGCTCTTCTTGCACATATATGTGTTTCCTTCAACTTTTAATTCTTCGCTCTTTCCTCTTCATATATTCAAGACTATCTATTTCTACTGTTCGTCTTACCCTAGTTGTCTTCTCTTTAATCTTCTTGTTATTGTTTTAATAATTGACATTTTACACGGAAGATAAAAGACGGAGTTGATACAGCTCTGTAAAAATTTCATTTCTTTTATTTTATTACATCTCTTTAGCATCTCGGTTCAAATCCAGTCGTGACCACCTATGCTTATCATCCTTCTCTAGTTCGGTTAAATCAGTACAAAGTACTTGTATCAATTGTTGCAGTGTCTCTTCTAACTCTTTATGATTTGGGATCAAATCCTGTTATGGTCAACTTTGCCTTCCATTCCCCATTCGCTCACCAAATTTGAGGCTTTAATGCCTATATTAGAAAGATTTCTTCTTCTTCTTCTTCTTCTTCTTCTTCTTCTTCTTCTTCTTCTTCTTCTTCTTCTTCTTCTTCTTCGTCGTCGTCGTCTTCTCCTCCTCCTCCTCCTTCTTCTTATTCTTCTTCTTCTTCTTCTTCATCATCGTCGTCGTCGTTGTCTATTCTTCCTCCTTTTTTCTTCCTCCTCTTTTTCTTCTTCTTCTTCTTCTTCTTCTTACTACTACTACTACTACTACTACTACTACTACTACTACTACTACTACTAGTAGTAGTAGTAGTAGTAGTAGTAGTAGTAGTAATATTTCTATTACACTTTTGTATCGTCCTCATCATCATCATCATCCTCAACAGCAGCAGCAGCATCTATGGGCTAGTGCATAATTATTGCGGCTTGTTTTTCAACAAATTTTATTCAATGAAAACAATAACAATGTTTAACAAAGACATCTTTAAATGACGGTCTGACCGTCTGCCAAGCAGTAATTGAAGTAGATGGTGAATATGCTCCGGAATAATCATTTAAAGATGTTTGTACTACATGTTGCTATTATTTTTGTTGAAGAAAAGCCGTAATAATTATGCACCAACCCAATACATCATCATCACCATCACATCGCTCTACTGCACCGCCATTTCGAATGACTTATTGTATTTTTCTTTATTCTTTAAAAATAATATGCAATTTTAATTTCTTTACATTTCATTTTTTTTTTCCTCTTTCAAGACAACTAAGGCTGTTTTTGCTTCTTCTTTATAATTTTACTGTTTGTTTGTTTGTTCCTTTGTCTCTTTGTTTGTTTCTCTCATCCAATCTGATTTAAATTTTTGTCATATTCAATTACTAATCCGTAAGAAATATGCAATAGTTTAGAATACGGCAAGAAATATCAAAATATTTTGATAACATATAATTAGAAAATTGATTTCTTCTCTACACCTAATTCCGTTTTTAATCCATCTCTAAGCAGTATTGTTTGCAAGAAAGAATCTTCAGTTTTATCCCGTCGTTGCCCTTAGGCAAAGATACATCTTTTGTTGCTGATGCATGCTTTGGCTCTGACTGCGAAATAAACTTATAATTGAGTTCAACAGGATGTAACTCCCATTTAGTTTGCTCGTGTGCTAATTACTACGGTGCATGTTCATTTCACGGCGTCGTCGTTTTCTTCTTGCAGCGTTTGCTGGTGTTGTTCTTTTTTATTGTTATTATTATTATTATTATTATTATTATTATTGTAGTTATTGTCATTATTGTTGTTGTTGCTGTTGTTCTTTTCTTTAGAATTGTGCTTGAAATCAAAATTAACAACAAAACAATGAGCTCAGAAAATAATTAATGTCTTAGTACTGTCTATTGTTACAGCTGTTACTTTTATATAATAATAATAATAATAATAAGGATGATGTTGATGATGATGATGATGATGATGATGAAGATGATGATGACGATGATGATGATGATAATAGTAATAATAATAATGATGATGATGATAGTAACAATAATAACAACAATAACAACAACAACAACAACAATAATAATAATAATAATCTTTTCTCTAGGCACACGGCGCGAAATTTTGAGGGAGTGGCCAGTCGATTAGATCAACCTCAGTACGCACCTGGAACATAATTTATCGACCCCGGCGGAATTTGAACTCAAAACGTAAAGACGCTAAACATTTAGACCGGCGTGCTAACGTTTCTGCCAGCTCGCCGCCTTAATAATAGCAATAATAATGATGATGGGAAGAAGAAGAAGAAGAAGAAGAAGAAGAAGAAGAAGAAGAAGAAGAAGAAGAAGAAGAAGAAGAAGAAGAAGAAGAAGAAGAAGAAGAAGAAGAATGTGGCATCACAAGGCGACTACCGTACCAGTGATTGTAGGATCTCTAGGAATGAAAAAAGAAGGTACTGAAACCTATATGAAAATGATACCAGGCTTACCATCCCTACAGGAAGTGCAAAAAATCGTGTTAACTGGAACGACTCATGTACTGAGAAGAGCATTATCGGTGAGAAAACAGCATCCATTCATGAATCTATTTATTTATTAATTTTTTAAAAAATACATATTTTACCTGTGAATTTGCATGTGTAAACTGGGAATGTTTTGTCTAGGTGTACGGAAAACACTCGGCAAGAAATAGAAGAAAATTTGAAGGAAGAAGAAAAAAGCAACAATATAATAATAATAAGCATTCTCTAGAACAACACTATATACAAATCCAAATATATGGTACCCTAGGCATAACACCTACATGAGCTTCTAACTTGTTGTCTCTTGAGGTCTCTGGGTGAGACTTGGATCCAACTTGTACAAATGCAAAGCAAAAGTCAAACATAAAATAATAATAATAATCTTTTTCACTAAAGACAAAGGGCCTTAAATTTGAGGGGAGGGGAGTAGTCGTTCACATCGAGCCCAGTGTTTCACTGGTACTTAATTTAGTGGTGACCGGAAAGATTGACGGGAAAAGAAGCTTCAGAAGGGGAATGATTATACGGAATGTTAAGCTTGACGAACTGATAACAAGAAACAGGTACTAAACATCAGAATGTGTAAGTGTTACAGACGACGGAATAACAGAGAATTGTAGCTGTGTCTGATCACCAATATCCTATATTTTGGACATAACATCTAAAAACCGAAAAAGACATAGATTGTACCAAGTCAAGAACATGTTTAGAGTTTTCATTGTTTCCTTGTTCGTCGTAAGGAATATATAATGGATAATAAAACGAATGAAGAATCGATGGTAGATGTGTCGAGATAACTGTTGTGAGTAATAATACATTCTCGTATATTCCATCTTCCGTCTTTCATTTACCATATA
>NC_068992.1:23993492-23999714 GCF_001194135.2 Octopus bimaculoides
TCAGAGTGGTAGAATAAGTACCAGGCTTAAAAAAGAAAAGTCCTGAGGTCGATTTCTTCGACTAAAAAAAAACTTTTAAGGCGATGCTCCAGCATGGCCGCAGTCAAATGACTGAAACAGGTAAAAGAATAAAAGAATATATATGAATATTATGTTATCTCATTCTTTTTTTGCTTCATAGATTATCTTATGTATTTTATCCTGGTAGATCATTGGACACTGTTGCCAGCCGTGTGCATGAACTTGTTAAATTTTTTTACTAAGAAACGTAGTGCTCTGTGGTTCCTTTACGCTTTCGAATTATGTCCTGAAATATCTGGGCGAGATCATGTTATTTTTACTTCTCAGGATTGCTTTGCTGTTCATTGTTTCTCCCTCTCTTTTAATATCCCCGTTTATGGCAATCCATACGCTGTCCACACTTATCTCTAAAAATATTCCCTTTCTGCTCTGGCGCTTATATCCTTTTTTTATCGTATTTTTACCACATCTTGGTTTCAAAAGAATTATCTATGTTCAAAGCAGTGATACCACTTACGTAACGTAGAATTCTTTATGATTTATCAAGGATCTCTTGTCTAAGACATTTTGATTTCGGGTTCTTTATTCTCTTAGATTTCTCTATAGTCCTTGTGTCTTTATTTCCCTTGCCGATTTTCCATTTGTTTTTGTTTCTTAGTAGCGTGGTATTTGTTTTATTTTGTCGGTCACCTTGAGTTCTGAAAGCTGTTTCTGCTTTCATTCTCTACATTTCACTGTGTTTTTCTTAAGGAGAAGTTTTGACGAAGTATCTAATTTCCTTTGTGACTACTGTGGTCGCAGCATAGATAAGTAATTTTTTTTTTTATCGCGCTGATATTAATGCCTGTATCTAAATCCAGTATATAATGGCGCAACATGCGTTTCATTTTGTTTTATTTGTTGTTTTTTTTTCTTATCGTATCGTTAAAGTTTATCTTTGAGGGTGTGTTTTCGTTGTTCCATGAAAAGATCTATCGATTTGAATTCTTTTCGCATTTAACATTTGTAACTTTAACTCTCTCTGTCTCTCTCTCTTTATTCTCTCTCCCTTTCTTTATTCTCTCTCTCACTCTCTCGTCTCCCTCTTTTCGTCAGTATAGTTTCGTTTGAGGCTTGAGTGTTCAGTATCATGTGAAAATACTCGCATTTGATTTCATTATTATTCTATATTATTTTAACATTCATTGCATCAGCATCATTATCATCATTATCATCATCCTCATCGTTATTGCCTCAAGATCTATGGCGCATAGAAATGGTCATCTGGATTCTATGGCAATCACAAAACTTTCCTGATCGGGACACCAGTCCTTAGCAGAGTTACTCATTTTCAGCTGAGTGAAGTAGAGGCGAATAAACGGTATTTCGCTTGTCACTACATTCTGAGTTCAAATTCCGCCGAGGTCGACTTTACCTTTCATCCTTTCAGGGTCGATAAATTAAGTACCAGTGAAATTCTGTGGTCGATGTAATCGACTATCCCCCTCCCGCCAAACTTCAGGCCTTGTGCCTATAACAGAAAGGATTATTATTATTATTATTATTATTATTATTATTAAGGCGGTGAGCTGGCATAATCGTTAGAGCACCGGAGGTCGACATCAACTTTCATCCTTTCGGGATCAATAAATTAAGTACCAGTGAAACACTGGAGTTGGTGTAATCGAGTAAACCCTTCCCCAAAACTTTGAAGGCCTTGTGGTTTCAGTAGAAATTATTATTATTATTATTATCATTATTATTATTATTATTTATTATTATTATTATTATTATTATTATTATTATTATTATTATTATTATTATTATTATTATCATTATTATTTTTCAGTAGTCTTATGCACTACCGTGTGCAGCTCTGTGTGCCTTGGGTATGTGCTGTGGCTTGTAGGAGTGCTCTTATTTTCACTGTATTGAAAGTGACGTAAGATGTGTGCGGTGCCTAGTAGTGTTATTTTTCGTATGTTATATATACTTGTTAGCCCTGGTGTTTTTTTTATGTCTCTGTCTGAATATTTTTTATCATATCTAATGCACCTACTATGATAGGAATTGTTTCTCTTTTTAGACTCTGCATTCAAGTTACCTTTATTCCTAGGTCTTTGTATTTTGAAAGTTTCTCCGTCTCTCTTAGAGAAACAATGTCATCTGTTGGTATTGATGTATCGATTAGAAAGCATTTTTTTCTTGGCAATCTTTTATAACTATAACTATTTTTAGCCTTGATTTCTGTATTTGTTTGTATTGGCATATCCCAGGGTATGGTTACTTTCTCATTTTCTATGACCTTTTCTGAGATGCGCCCTTACTATATTTTTTCTGTTGTTATTTCACAGTGTTGGCATAGCTTCTAGTGTATATAGGTCCCACCTCTGTCGTGTCTGTAAATATATTCCTTCTTAACCTGGACTGAGCAGCCAGTATTATTATTATTATTATTGATGTTGTTTTTGTTGTTGTTGTTGTTGTTGTTGTCGTTGTCTATATTACATTTCCTTCGTCAATACTGTGGGTCGTAACAACCACTATCCGACATCTATGTAAAGCTGATATCTGCAAAATAACGGGAATCATGAACCATTGACTGCAGATATTAGGTGATAAAGTGGAGATATCGCCGAGCTGAGTAAAATGGAAATACATATATTAGAGAGATCTGCAATAATAATCATGTTTAGGATATATATATATATATATATATATTGATCTTTATTCATGAAATAATAAGATGTAGAGATGTGTCTTTTGTGCTGCCAGAAATTACAGTGGACACGTTAATAAGTACTGAAGATTGTTTAGCAGCTAGATGCTGTAACTAAGAATTATAACTAGCTGAACAGTGAAAAATTGGAGTTCTAATTAGTATCGTCTGCCATCGGTTTAAGAATAAATTAATGAATAATTGAAAAGAGTGGATAATTAGAGAGACATTAATTAGAGATGAAAGACAATGTGTCATTCCATAGACAATACCAGCAGAACACAAATATAGCTTCTTCAGACAAACGAATGTCAGAAAGTGCTTTACAAAGAACATTTCAAAAGGGAAAAAATGATAATAAACTTTCAAGCATCAAGCACTGGATACGTACATTTATAACTAACAGCAGGAACCAATAAAGGATACTCTACATGGTAATATGAGCCGCTAGATATGGCAGTGAAGTCATCCTTAATATAACAGGTTATAGTATGATATTTTATGCTGAAATAAAAGACGGGATGATCATGGCTGGAATATCTTTCATCAGAGGTCTTTTCAATCCGAGACAATTGCAAAGCATTTACTATTTGGTGATTCTAAATGCTTGCTATATGTACAAGAAATTGACTAAGAAATTGCTAAGCATAATCAAAGTTGAAAATCTGCTAACTCTACAAGATTACTTGCAAACTATGAAGCCCCACCAGATCATTTGCCTCATAAAACTTTGCAGCTAGAATGGACACATTGAACAAAAAATGTATAAAGTATGTTCGGAGATCTAAGATGCACTCCAATTCCAGCAGCACATATTCAGGAATAGGTTTTAAATTCATTAAAAGATGTAATATTTAATGCAATCTAGCAGTTCCCTACAAAACAGTAAAAAGTACATTAGGTTTAAAGGTTGCAGTGTTAGTTGTTGGGGTGGGATTAGTCTATTAAATCGACCCTTGGTCTCATCTGGTACATATCTTTGAACTCAAAACGTACAGACGGACGAAATGCCGCTAAGCAACTTTTCCGAAATGCGAGCTCGCTACCTTCCAGAGCGGACAAGTTAATATGAAGGATCTAATCGTATAGGGTTAATACAGGATATTCCGTACGAAAGAGCAGAAACTGACAAACAAAAATGGTTTTCGGAAACTGAAGCGTGAGAGGGAAACAATGTGGAAATAAATATGAATTAAATAGGCAGTCATTATCTGTAAGAAACTCGCAACCAATGACGTATGAAGGCAAAAATAAAATCATGAAATCAATAAAGAAACTTAGATATCATTAAACTGCCAAATTCTTAACAAAAGTACATCCTTCCTGTTCAATAACACTGATGGTGACTAAGATAATGTTGATGGTGATGATGATGGTGATGACGATGATGATGATGATGATGATGATGATGAAGATGATGGTGATGGTGGTGGTGATAATGGTAGTAGTGGTGGTGGTGGTAGTGGTGGTATTGAGATATAAGCTTATCAGAAATCCATGACAACAGAGCAAATAAATACTTGATAGAGCGAATTAAACATTAAAAATTCGCGATATTATGACTACTTGCAGTATTTCTGATTTTCTTTTTAAAACCATAGTTATAAAATTGAAGTATTTTAGGTGTTTTTCTTCTTTTAACTTAGACACCTATCGCTTTTTTTTCTCCTATATTACAGGGAAAATGTTTACAAAATTTTTCATCCTTTTAGACGATATATTCTGCAGGGAATCGGAAATTACACCATTATGTGAATATCTATATCTGTCCGTCTGTCTATCTGTCTGTGTTTATAGTGGTGCTGATATTGGTGGTGGTAACTGCGGTGGTTTTGGCGTTGATAGAAGTGTTTGTGGTGGTGGTGTCGGTGCTATTGGTGTCGATGTTAACGGCGGTCTTACTGATGACGGTAGTGGTGATGGCGGTGGCAGTGGCGGCAGTAGTGTCGAGACTGATGACAGCAATAACGTTTGTCATGCAGGTGGCATCTACTGAACCAGTGAAGCTGGTGTCTTCCATGTTGTTACTGGTCTTGGTGAGATTGTAATTCACCAGCGACAATAAGATTATTTTTGTTAAACAACAGCTTTTTCCTTGTCCTTTTTCTAAACATTCTGGCTTATTTAGTTCGATAAATCCTCACAGAACACTCTGTACTTCATCTCATTACACCTCTTTAGACAATCACAAACGCTCTCACTTCCTATTCCATTCGCTTTTCAGTTGTCTTTCCTTTATCCTGTAACTTATTAACCAACTTTAGTCAGCGAACGTCTTCCATATTTTCATGGCATCTTACGACTCAAAGTTTTTGTATTCTCTTGTGGAACATATATTCTTTCACTTTTTGTCTATCTTTTCTTCCCTATTTCTCTCTTTCTTTCTTTCTTGTTGTTTTTCTCTATATCTCTCTCTCTTTCTCACACTGTTTTTGATCTATCACAATCACACCCTCTCTTTCTCTTTCTCTTCTTCACTCTCTTATTCTCACCCTCTCTCCTTCTTTCTGTTTCTTTATCATTCAATCCTATTGCACTCGCCTTCTTTCGCTCTCCTTCTCTCTTTCTCTATCACTTTATCTCCAACTTTTTTTTTATTTCCTGTAGTTAGCCTCTTACTCTAAATCTCTTTCTCTATCCCACTTTATCGCTCTTTCACTCTGATTTTCTTCCTGTTTTTTTTTTATCTCTTTCTCTGTCTCACTTTATCACTCCCTCTCAAACTTTCTTCCTCTGATTTCTCTTTTTCTCCCTCTTCTTCTCTCTCTCCCTCTCTCTCAAACACACTCACAGACACACAAATTCTATTTTCTCTCCCCTTCAGACACACACAAACACAAGCTTTATCCACTCCCCTCGTCTCTCTCACCCTCTCTCTTATTTTCTCTCAAACACAAACTTTCCTCGTCCTACATTTTCTCTTTCTGTCGTTTGTCTATTTCCACTCAGTCAGTCTTTGCCTGAGGTGTATATCTTGTTGGGCATACGTTTATTTACTTCTTTGTGCTGATTATTATTCAATTGTATACGCGTTGTTTTAACTTACCCTACGTCTATGTCTGATGCAATTTTAGTAAGATTTTTTCCAGATATATTCTGAAAGTTATTTGCATCTGTAAGTATATGCGTATGTATGTGTGTGTGTGTGTGTGTTTGTGTTTATATATATATATTTGTATATGAATTAGTTTCCATCTATATCTGTTTCCATAGATTCGACGTTTCTGACAGGATATTCCCTCGTTAAGCTGTAGTTAGTCCTATCAGACGGGGAAAGTAAAATGCATATACGTTTTCCTTTTCTTCATCGATTGTCTGAAGTTCTCTCTCTCATCTATGTATACGCGCGTATGTATGCACGTATGCCTGCATGTATGTATGTATGCATGTATGTATGTATTTATGTACGTATGTATCTATGTGTGTGCATATATATTTACATGTTTATCCATCTTTTTATCTACCTATGTATCTATCTATAAATATATATATATATATATATA
>NC_068992.1:23999931-24000934 GCF_001194135.2 Octopus bimaculoides
CTCTCTCTCTCTCTCTGTCTATCTACCTATTTATCCATCTATTTATCTATCTATCTATCTATCTATCTATCTATCTATCTATCTATCTATCTATCTATCTATCTATCTATCTATCTATCCCTACCCATTTTCCCGCTGCTTTCAGACGTAAAATACTCATGTTTTTTTTTTTCATTTTTGTCTTTTATTAGTTTATTATTTTGCTTAGAGAAGAGACTCAGAGAAGAGTAGATGAAAATCAATTTAGTGTTGACATCCGGTGAGGTGATTTAGTTCATGGTATATTTTTCGCAATTTTGTCTGTATTTAGTTTAAAGTACGCATTATCCTTATTATTCTGGGTCGGATAATGTGGTTATATATGTTTGATTATTGTCTTTTCTTCTCTCTCATCATGGATTCCATATTTTCAGAGTTGTTTAAATGTCTGTGTGTATGTGTGTGTGTGCCTGTCTGTCTGTCTGCTGTCTGTTTCTGTGTCTGTATGTCTATATGCGTGAGTATGATATAAGGAAAGAATATTTACAGCATACACACACAAACACACATGTATATATATATATATATATATATATATATATATATATGTATGTAGTTTTATGAACGTGTGTAAGTGACTGTGCGTGTGTATGTATTATGCATGTCTACGCATATATGTATAAATCAGTTACACAAATTACAGTGCAAAATATATATATAGTATATACAGATATCATAAAGTTTATTCATAAGTATATATATATATATATATGCGAGGGGCTTCTTTCAGTTTCCGTCACCCACACAAAGTGTCCCACTGTGGGACACAACCTGGTACCATGTGGTGGGAAAGCAAACTTCTTACCACACAGCCACTCCTATATACATTAATAACAACGTGTATATACATGCATACAAACATACATACATGCATACATACATATATATGTATATATATATGCATATATATATATACATATAAATATATTTACATCTATATATATGTATATATATATGCATATAT
>NC_068992.1:24001148-24002897 GCF_001194135.2 Octopus bimaculoides
TATATATATATATATATATATATATATATATATATCCATACATATTTGTGTATATGAATATTTATACATACATATACAAACATACAAGTTTATCATTTAAATATATATATATATATATGAGTCTGTCTAGATATGCAACTACGTGCATCAGAATGCATACACATCTGCACATACATACACACATACATACATATATACATACATACAAAAAATACCCTGTTGGTGTTGAAATTCTAATAAAGGTGCCTTGGATCTAGGTAAGATACCAGTTCTTTCTCTATTGGCAAGAAATCTTGAAATAAACTGAATAATGACATACATTCATTCATATATGCACACTCGCTTACAGACACACAAAGAGAGAGAGGTGGGCGGAGTATTTCAAGATGCTCATGATCTTAAAAGACGCTATTGCTATTGTTCTTTTGCTTGTTCCGAGACGTTTATTTTATTTTTCCTCTGCATTAATAACCATTAAGTTGTCTCTACGTTTCAACAACAGTCTCCTCATTGCATTGTACAATGGAATTGTTTATTTATACTTATAAGCACAGTTTTTTTTTCTCTTTTTATAGAGAATTAGTAAAAACAACGAAGTGGCTAAGAAAACGACTCGTAGTGTTTTAGCTGTGTATCCTCTTTGCTTTATCGTTCTGTTACTTGTTTCCGTCATTGTATTGCGGCCAAACTGGATACCGCCTTGAAGGGTTTTCTTCCATAGAATCGCGATTATTTTTCTAAAGCCTATTCTATCGGTCTCTTGTGACCAACGTGTAAGTTGCGAAGCGGTGGTGGGGATAAACACAAACACAAACACACTAAGACATTAAGACACACACACACATACAAATACACGTACATGTACACAAATATTCAATACATAAATACATACGTAAATATATATATACATACGTATATATATGCATCTATATCTATTTATCTACCTCTCGGTTTATCAATCTCTCTACACATACACACACATATATCCACACAAACACACACACGCATTCATATATATCTATATAGTAATAACAGCAATAATCCTTGGATGGAATTTATAAACTTTAATGCATCGTTACGCACGTTTCCACTAGTCACGTGTCTCTTAAGATCACAATCCGCATTCCTGAGCTGATTACAGTATAGTTCGTAGTATCCATTGGCATCGGAGAGATCATCAATATATATATATGTGGGTGTGCGTGTGTCTGTGTGTGTGTGTGCGCGCGCGTGTGTGAATATTATGTGTATATAGATATATAGATAGATATAGATAGATAAATATATGTAAATATATGTATATATACGTATACGTATGTATGTACGTACGTACATATGTATACGACAAGTTTGTTTCTGCCTATTCAATCCACTCACAAGGCTTCTGTCGGCCCGATGTATAGTAGAAACCACTTGCCCAAGGTGCCACGCAATGGGACTGAACCCGTGATAATGCGATTGAGAAGCAAACTTTTTACAACATGGCGTACCTGCACTTATAGTTAGTCACCTTGTGATTTCAACTATTTGCTGCATAGAGTTCACCATATTGCATTTATAGTATCGTTAATATTGATGCAACATCTATACTTTTGTTCATTGAAATCTGTGTATCTCACTTGAAAAAATGTTGCCCTGTAGATGATTTTTGTATTGAACTCTGTCAATATTTAGGTCGGATACACGGTCCCCCGTCTCTATCTCAGTATATATATATATATATATATATATATATATATATATATATAT
>NC_068992.1:24003862-24004411 GCF_001194135.2 Octopus bimaculoides
ATATATGTATGTATGTATATATGTATATATGTATGTATATGTATGTGGATAGATAGATAAATAAATAGATAGATAGATAGATAGATAGATACTGATATAGAAGAATAATTATAGGTTAAAATAAGCATTTGTTCCATTTTGACAAGTTATAATAATTGTATATTTGTGAAATTAGAATTTATAGCTCTTCTCTGCGGGCAGTCAAAGTGTAGTTACAATGAATCTGTTGTATTTAAAATTAAAACTTCCTGGTGATTTCACCACGTTAGAAACGATCGCAACAGAACAAAAAAAAAAAGACACACGAAAAAAAAAACATTGTATTGTATTTGTTTGGAATGCTATATGAACCATACTGAAACACGATGTATAATCGATACTATTGAAATTACCTACTAAACACGATATGTCATACTTTTCGACACAGCCGTATATAAACTAACACGAACCCCTAGAAACAGTAAATGTTAACTATTACCCCTTCTCATTCTCTCTTTCTCTCTCTCTCTCTCTCTCTCTCTCTCTCTCTCTCTCTCTCTCTCTCTCTCT
>NC_068992.1:24004447-24006214 GCF_001194135.2 Octopus bimaculoides
CTCTCTCTCTCTCTCTCTCTCTCTCTCTCTCTCTCTCACTCTCTCTCTTTCTGTATCTCTCTCTATGCCGTTTAAGCAAAAGAATCGATTAGATTTTCTCCATGTTGGAGAATTTACTACTAACACACGTAAAGAATACCATTTTCCTATAATAAAAATACGTTCGAGAGTCAACCATATCAGAAATTATAATTAATTCCCAAGACATATTTCTGCTTCTACATGGAATGGACTGTACTAATATGAGAAGAGTTATAGGAAATTTCAACTAATATATTTTCCCCGTAGGATATTACCGTTAAGAAAGACGGTGTTTCCGTTGTAACTTAAATACAGCTCATCTGGTATTAGCTTCTACACCGTAACACTTAGTCTGTTAAAATAGGAACACTTCAGCAGCACATTAACTAAGCAGTAACATTTCAAGAAAGAATTACCATCAATAATATTGGTTACTTAGCCACAAGTTCGGAGAATTAAAGGTAAGGAAATGCGATTAAGTAACGTCATAAATTATGCAAACTAGTTGTACCTGAAAGTAAGACTTGGTTACCCGTGACTCAAAATATATAGGTATATTTCTGACATTGATCATATAACTTTATACGGAAAGAGAACTAAGTCTATGTGAAAGAAATCATTTGATTTAATCATGAGTTCGATATCTAATGGGGTGTTGTGCCCTTGAGCAATACACTTTATTTCACGTTGTTTCAGTCAACTTAAATGAAAAAAATGAATAGTACCTATATGTCAAAGGACCAGGTTTGTTTTACCTTGTGTCACGCTGTAACTCTTTGAGAACTACATTAAGGATGCACTTGTCTGTAGAGAGCTCAGCCACTTGCACGTAAACTCCAGAAACAGGCTGTTCCGTTGATAGGATCCATTACAACCCTTGTAATCACAACCGACGAAGTGCCAGTGTAATCATAGTATTCATATGGCTAATTAAGTTATAATTACATATAATATAGTGGATATTGCAATGAGCTAATTTGCTAGTTACCGGAACCAATATTTATCTGCACTAACCAAAAATTTCTTAGATGTTATTATAGGTTCCTTTTAATTAATATGTGATTAATTATTAGTATTTAGTCCAGAAATACGTCAATAGCGGAGAGAATATTATACGTCTCATAAAAACAATACTGAGACGTGGTATCTTAATTAATGGAAGAGCCTCAAAGGCCAGAAATGCTGAACATCATCGAAATTAACTGTGTATACTTAGCGGATGTATAAGCAAAATAAACACATAAATCACTGTGTCAAGTCCCCAAATCCACTTTAAATATTTTACTGTGTATTTTTATTGAATACCACAAGTATGTCGTAAGCGACAACCATACTTTTTCTTCATCAATTTCTATGCAAATCCAAACGAATTTTTTTTTTTTTTGAGTATAGAAAATGCCAATTCAAAGTTATATAAGGGTATTTGTTGTTAACATATTATCATTAGTGAATATGGATATCGATTTCAAAGTAATAATTTTTGATGGTTGCCCATACGATATTTTCTCTGTGATCACAAATGCATATGTACACAGAGGCGCAGGCGTGGCTGTGAGGCACGAAGTTTGCTTCGCAACCCCACCTGGTTTCTGATTGAATCCCACTGCATAGTACCTTGGGGATGTGTCTTCTATTATAGCTTCGGGCCGACCAAAGACTTGTGAGAGGATTTGGTAGACAGAAACTGAAAGAACTCGTCGGTTATCTATCTATCTATCTATCTATCTATCTATCTATCTATCTATC
>NC_068992.1:24006314-24006931 GCF_001194135.2 Octopus bimaculoides
GACAACCGGTGATGGTTTGTTTACGCCAGCACAACCTGGGGGTTGGACAAAAAAGAGCCCAATAAAATACGTAACAAACTTTAAAAACAAAAATTATGTACTGGGGTCAAATTTTTCAACTGAACAGATGAAGGCGGTGCCCCAGCATGGTCGCAGCCCTAATGATGAAACAAGTGAAAGAGAGATCAAAGAAAAAGTAAAAGATACTCAAAAACGCCTACACACATACGACCCTACTCACACACACACATGCGCACATTTGCCCATATTCATACAGTCACACGCATGCGTACACGTGTGTGTGTGTCTGTGTATAGGAATTTACGCATGGTTGATCTTTTGACACGCTAAAATCTCGACATTTTCATATTATGGTTACAGGGAATTACAACTGCTGACTGTTACCTGGTTACTGTAATTCACAATTATGTCGAAATATGGAGAACTTGGGGACGACTCACAAAAGAGTTCACAATCTCTAATTCCTTTCTTCTCTCTTCTCTGCTCCGGTAACGCTTCATCTGTCTCACCTTCTTTCTCTCTCCCTCTCCCCTCCCTCTTTCTCTCTGTCTCCCTTCCCCTCCCTCTTTTTTTCTGTATATGTATGTATATATATA
>NC_068992.1:24007653-24010153 GCF_001194135.2 Octopus bimaculoides
CTCTCTCTCTCTCTCTCTCTCTCTCTCTCTCTCTCTCTCTCTCTCTCTCTCTCTCTCTCTCTCATTCTAGCTCTTTTTGTGTGTTCTCTAGTTAATCTTTCATGATCTAATATAAAAGATTTATTTTCGTTTTTGTAGCCATTTTCCTTCTTTTGTTTTCTGCCATCATTTCACATTTTCCCTGCCTTTCTGCCGTATTTATTTCAAATACTTCCACACTACTTTTATTCTCTCTTTCTCTCTCTCTTTGTTTTTTTTATTCTTCAACTCTACCTTTGTCTCCTCCATATTTTTGTCTTTCCTTTTATGCTCTGTCTCTTTATCTAAAATTTCCTGTAGGTGTTTCTGAACTGAAAAAAATAATATGTTTACACAGTGTTTGCAAAAGGACTTAGAAAGAAATATCTAAGAATATTTAGTTTATTGAAATGATAAAACAGAAAATGTTATTAGCCTATACGTAAAGAAATATATGTAAACATCATTAACATATCCGTGTTCTAGTTTCATCTAGCGATTCTCAGGTACAAAACTAATGACTTAACATTTGAAAGGATAGGACAATTTAGCAATGTTATTGATGTATGCTTGTAGCAGGAACATTAGCAGAGTCCTAGATACAGACTCACAGTTGATATAGGGCAAAGGCAAACTTAATACATCTGTCCTTGTTTATCGTGGGTGTTTGGTTAAATCAAAAACACAAAACACTGCGTAAAGTGAATCAGAGATAAATTAATAGTTAAACATATGGTACAAATAGGTTTTATTCCGACGCACCAAATTGCAGTGAACATTGTCGCTGGAATGCGCTTTTACGGTCCAAGCAGAGTCTTCGATCGATCGCCGAATCGTGCCATAAAAGATCACTTTCTGATAAACATAAATAGGTTCACATTTAACATACTGTGTAGTCTTGAATCAGTGATGAATAAATCAATGATAAACGAAGATAGATGTACTGTAACAAGGAGTTAACACTGTGTACTTTATGATAGAGGTAAGAAAATGTATATGACATTATTTGCGAAGCTGTCACAGAAGGTAACGTTTTCATGTACTAAACTGATACACATACGAGATTTTTGTAGCTCAACCTAATCCAAATATAACAAGAAAGGTTTTGGACATTGCGCTAGAAACTAAAGAAACATTTATCTATTTTATATAGCGCTCACAGCTTCTCCTTGTGATTAGGGATTGACTTGAGGTACCTATTTTCATCTAACGGGTCATATCTAATCGTGAAATAGTTACTCTGCAGTCCGGCCATGAGGTTCCGGTCACTGTTTTATTAACTATTGCTTATTTAGCTGTTGTTACTCGATATTTAGTGGAGGCGCAATGGCGGACTCGTGGTCATAGGATCGCGGTTTCGATTCCAAGACCGGGCGTTGTGAGTGTTTATTGAGCGAAAACACCTAAGGCTCCACGACGCTCCGGCAGGGGATGGTGGCGAACCCTGCTGTACTCTTTCATCACAACTTTCTCTCACTCTTACTTCCTGTTTCTGTTGTGCCTGTAATTCAAAGGGTCAGCCTTGTCACACTGTGTCACGCTGAATCTCCCCGAGAACTACGTTAAGGGCACACGTGTCTGTGGAGCGCTCAGCCACTTGCACGTTAATTTCACGAGCAGGCTGTTCCGTTGATCGGATGAACTGGAACCCTCGACGTCGTAAGCGACGGAGTACCAACAAACAACAACAACAACTCGATATTTAACTGTCATAAATTATTAAACACATTTAGAACAGTTTTACATCAGAACACAAAGATATCTAGTATCGGGGTTGCAGTTGTCCTTGATTAATCTAATATGAAATCAAATAGTTCCTACGGCATATCTGTCATTGGGTAAAGGAATTTGTTACCCATTATTTTCCAGTCTTTTTGACATGAGGTTATATCACTTGACAGACCCGCTATAAAATTCAATGATTATTTTTTTTTTTGAAATTGGTTCTCGAGGTACATATAAAGTTATAAATAATATCATGTAACTATTGGTTTGAAAAACTATTTAGGTAGAAAAAGTCGAAGGCTGTGAGTCATTGCAATTAAATATTGGTATAGCATCAATTCATGTCCTTCATTAAATTTGGTAATCCTGATGAAACTCATTTTCTCAGGTTATGCGTGACATAGGCTCTCTCACAGAATTCACCCAACATTGACATTTCGTGTAATGCTGCGGATCGTCCAAAGCTCCTCTTTTAAGTAACCCCATTTGAGAACCGATTTGGTTGCAGATCACTCAGTCTTCAGTAGATAGTACTAGATTACACGCTGACTAATGGCCTATTTCTATCAACGGATGATGGAATCAGTCTAGAGCTGACAAAATAGTTTTCCTATATTTTGTATTTTGAAGTTAGGCTATATGTTGTATTAAAGCATCGTATTGAACTATTGTGCAGAACCTATTATTTTCTTTACCATCCATGTTTCTGCTATGGAATATGAATATTTCATCAGTGATTTCTGACTTAAGAAGAACA
>NC_068992.1:24015712-24020330 GCF_001194135.2 Octopus bimaculoides
ATATATACATATATGTATGTATGTATATATATATATGTGTGTGTGCATATATGTATGTGAGTGTGTGTCCTTGTGTTTGTGAGTACACACATGTATATTCATACATACCTACATACATGCATACATACATAATGCGTACATGATACATAAATATATACTTATGAACCCAAATACGCAGACATGCGCATATATTATATGTGTATACACATATATATATATATATAGATATCAGTTCAGAAATTAAATTTCGGTTTTGAGGTGACGTGTGTGAAGAATATAAAGCAGAACAGAAAAGCATACGTTCATCAAAGTAGACCAAATTTGATTCAATCCGCCTTTTCCCAGTTGTACACTTCAAAATCATACGTCAGATATTAGGAGCTGCAATAATTTATACTTTGTTAAGATTATAAATGTCATGCTTCCTAAACGTACGTTTATTTATGTACGATCTAATATATAAGATGAAATCTATAAAGCATTGTTTGAATGTATACATATGTTCTGCTATGAGCCTGCTTCACTCCGTTTTTCTATAAGTTTATCCGTTAACATTTCTACCTGCCAGTTTATGTTGGTGTATATTAAAGAACGAAATGAATGTCCTATAACATAGCAATACATTCATCTCTAAGTTTCTTGTATTGAAGCAGTATAACAAATTCAATTGTTGTTGCTACGGTAGTTATTATTATTATTGTCATTTTAAAAGAAGCGAACTGGCAGAAACGTTAGCAACGCCGGGTAAAATGCTTAGAAGCGTTTCGTCTGTCTTTACGTTCTGGATTAAAATTCCGCCAAGATTGGATTTTCTTTTTATCGTTTCGTGATCGATAAAATAAGTACCTGTAGAGTACTGGGATCGATGTAATCAACTTACCTTTCCCCCGCACAGAGTTGCCAAAATTTGAAACCATTTTTATTATGATTGGAGCCTTGTTGATCCTTAGTAGTTTGATTCCGACTGTAAACGTGTCGTCCCTCCTTGTCATTTAGGTTTTTGATTCTTAATAATGGATTCTACTGAAGCCCCACCGTACAAGCAACTTGTGTAGTAATCTCTGAAGGCGAATGGTTAAGTGATTAGGACGTTGTACTCTTGATCTCAATATCGTGGCTTCGATTCTCTATATCTATCTTTAATGTACTGATTTCCTTGTAACCTAGGGGTCCGTAAATAAAACGGGTAGAAAAAGTACGGGTAGAAAAAGTCGACCCCGGCATAATTTGAACTCCGAACGTAAGGACGGACGAAATGGCCAGCTATTCTACCAGCTTGCCGCCCATTATCATCATCACCATCATCATCATCAGCAGCAGCTTCATTATTATTACTTTTAATCTGCATGTTTGTGACAATCACATGCCGAGACACACCCAGCGTCCTCGGGCAAATGAAGGATAAGAGATGTTACAGTATGACTGAACGCTTGGGAAGGGGGGAAGTGGCAGGGGCAGCAGCGAAATATTTAAATTATTACTACTACTACTACTACTACTACTACTACTACTACTACTACTACTACTACTACCACTACTAAGTGAGAGAGCAGTGCATTCCATCAAAGTGACACTGGGATAAAATATACGAAGCCCACCCAGTGTATCCCTCATGACTATCTATTGTGCCATACCTGAACACCAATATGTATGTTGTTTCATAGGCATGATGACTCCCGTTTCTTCCATCTGCTGGACTTCAATCTTGAGCTTATTTTTCAGGTGAACTGAGCATTTCCGTGGTGGATCAATGAAGAGTTCCGATTCTGATCTTATGTACAGTTGTGCGTGTTCTTTGAAATTTCCCAGTATGTCGAAAAGATTTGGGAATGTTTCTTTCAGGCCTTCGATTGTTGTAACATCAGGGGTTGGATCCACGATGTGATCACAATGTATTGTGTGATTAATTTCATTGCCTTACACGTTGGTAATCCGATGATTGGTGGTCTGTTCACCTCTACAACATACAATTTGGCATCATGGAATTCGCTGCCGTTTGAGCCAAGCTGAAAATGTATTGATCGCAAGCATTTGATTTCGTGGCCATAGTATGCCATCAGACGATTGTTTTTTTTCTGGTTTTAGCATGACTGCAGTTGGAGTTGATTTGTACATCTGGCAATATGTACGCATTGGTAATATGTTGTTTGCTGCTCCCGTATCAATCTTTAATTTTATTTGCTTCATTTCGCATGCTTGAAATTTGTATTCAATGGCAGGGATCACAGTTTTTCTCTCTTCTTTTTTTTTGAGTCAGTATAAGCCTTGTTGCTTGATTCTAGATCATGGAATTTTTTGTGTGTTCTTTTTCCATCGCCATTTTTCTCTTTTGTTCTATCTTGTTTGTTCTGTTGACGACAGATTTTTTTCTAATGTCCCTTTTTGCTGCAGAAGTTGCAGGACTCATTGTATACAGGACACTTTCTTGGTAGGTGCATTCGTCCATAATTTCCACATCAACACTTGACAACATCTACATTGCTTGTTTCTGCGCTTTCAAGTTGTAGTTGACTTCTTCCTGCAAGAATAGCTTCAGATTTTCTACCCTCTGTTAGGGCATCTTCAAATTTGTAGTCTTTCTCCTTTCCAAGCAGCTCCTTTCAGAAAGCTTCAATGTTCATGCTCTTTTTCTTCAAACTATTGTTCAGGCTCTTGTAACAAAGTCGTCAACTGTCCCATCATGCTGCTGTCTACATTCCATCAGTTTAAGGGGCGTACTCTGGAATTGATGTCTGTCTTGACTTGTGCTTCAAACAATTCCCACAGTCTACTTGGGTTTTTCTTGTCAGCGCCTGATAAGCTAGAAGCATTCAGACGTTTGAGTACATCAATTCCAGTGCCTCTTAATATTTTAAAGGATGTTTTCCCTGGTTCTGTAATTTCCTCATCTTCACAATAGTACATGGTGTTTTGTTTGAATATTTGCAGTGCTTCAGCGGCATTGTCTGTGTGTCACTGCATTTCGGGAATTCGAGATGTCACCATATTATTGCTTTTCTTGTGCAATACAACACCGTATGATTTGGTTATTTTCTGTGGCACAACACTCACTATATAGCCGATATGCTAACAGTAGTCTTCTATATAAATTTGTAGCAATGCCTCCAGCTAAACATATGTAGTCCGTGTGTGTATGTATTCTTGTAGTTTGTGTCTCTGTATCCATTTTCTTCTTGCTCTTTTGTTTTGTGTCACTTCGCGTTCATTGACGATACTGGTACATTGGTAGCGTAGGGAAATATCTAATGATAATAATGTGATGGTAATCCAGTTAGTTTCTCTTCGGTATGTTTATCTTATCCTACCGCTTCCACCATATTGTGCCATGCAATCACTACAATAACGCGATGCAGAGTGGTTGGTTGTCTCTTCAATTGCCGTATGCACCAGCCACCGAGCTGACTACCTTTTATCCGCAACAGCGTATTTAACAATGTGAAACTAAGTACATTTAATTTCGTATCATTACAGCACTACCCGTCTGGTGAAGGTACACCGGGCATAGGCATCACAACCATATGTGCGCGACATGGTGATCTCATATCAAGATAAACGGTGCATGACCTCGTAGGTGGGGCCCAGTTTGAATTTTCTTCAGGTCGATTAGCCCATCACGCTCAAAAGGTCCCTGATACAAGTTGCTTAAGGATGTTGAACGAAACACTCATGTTTCCAGAGGTGAATTATAGAAAATCCAGTACACTTCCTCTCAGCACATGGCTATGACACTCCCCCACTACTTCTGCTGGTGATCAGAGATGCACATATCGTCAGCCACTAAGGAACATAACTGGTTAAGGTCAAACAACTGACAAGCAAACCTGTGGTGTTGAGCAGAATATTTGCTGTAGCCAATCTTTTATACCAAGAAAAAACAATGTACATAAAAACACTCCCAATCATTTAAGGTGAGAAGCCATAGAAAACATGTTCGTGCTAGATGTAATTTTCTCTGCAGATGACTTGGATATTTTACTTCGGGTTTTGTATGGTCACTCATGTTAATTATAAAGGAATTTCGTAGCTTTGGAAGATGCTTGCATGGAAATATGTTTTTTGAGGTGTATTAGTGTGTGTCACACATTCTAATTTTCCGGACAGGTAATGTTTCATGTGAATGCCAAAGACCTTTTGCATTAAGAAACTGAATTATTTAGTGCTGGCTAACATTCGATGCCTTGCTACAATATGGCGTATCATTTCAGAAATAGATATCACCGCTGACATTTACCACTTAGTTACAAGACTTGTAGATACTAATGTTTTCGTTTTGCTTAGAAAAGAATTAGATATATCATGGAAAACTTACATTAAAACTTACTTGTCTGAAAGTTGCTCATACTTTCTAGATATCGTGGCACTCGCTTTAAATATTCCGACATATACGTGGACCATACGCGGCTTGCAAGTGGGTTTCGGCAGATTGGTTGAAATTGTCTGTTCTTTCATTTATAATTTGCAATTCGTTTTTAACTTGAAACTCAAAGGAGATAAAGCTATAAATAATAACACTTTCAGCAATTTGAAAAATAAGATAAGATGGTTGTTTACATCACTTTTATGCATTATATTTTTTCAAGGGCTCGCCGACAAGTAGGTTTTGAGTGAACTCGGTAGG
>NC_068992.1:24020340-24025921 GCF_001194135.2 Octopus bimaculoides
TTGAGTTAAAACTGTTTTGAATAGAAAATGTCGAAGGCTGCCCGTTGGTCTAGTACACACACATATAAACATGACTGACTTTCTAACATTTGACGGAAACAATCCTTCGAATTTCTCTTTCGATTTTGGAAGCTCTGTTTTAAAAGCGAAAATTGTAAGCTGTTTACGTCGTACAAATGTAGAGTCTTAAAGCCTATGACGCAAACATCACAGTTTATAAAATCGGAACTATAGATATTGATTTCAGCGAACCTAGAGGTAACGGCTTTGCTTGTGCTTTTGTCAAGGTTTGACTTATTGACAAGCATATTGTTAAAAGGGCCTGCAGAATAAAACTATTTTTTTAATCAAGCTCCATCTCCTTAATCCCCTAAAAATATTGTTACCTTAAATATGTCTTCCTGTCTATACTTTCCTTTGTCGTCTGTGTTCTTGATGTTGTGGAGGATGTTTACTGATTCTTAATATGAATATTGCTGTATTTGACGTTCTGTGGTGTTGCTGACAAAAATAGGATTTGCTTGGATCTATATAAATCTGTTGTCGGTGTGAATTATGTTATAGAGATACTTAAGCAGGGTTAGAGGGGTTGAACTGCATTGTACGGGAGAAAGATAGGTCAATGTGATTGTCAGATCATCTTCTGATAAGGTTCTCTTCATGTTTTGTGGTGGTTGTAGGCAGGGTATTTAGGCAGAAGTTGAAAATCATATGTGAGACCACGAACCGTCAAATGTTTAAAGGTACATAAGGTAGTGAACTAGCAAAATCATTAGCACACCGGACAAAATGGTTAGCTGCATTTCATCCGTCTTTACGTTCTGAGTTCAAATGCTGCCGAGATCGATTTTGACTTTCATCCTATCGTGGTCGATAAAATAAGTACCAGTTGAGCAGAGGGGTCCATGTATTGCTGGTCTCGTGCTAAAACTTGAAGTCAATATTTAAAGGTGCATGAAACCTCACGTCGTTCTAATATTGCAATAAGTATCGAAGTTGTTGTTCATATCTTATATCAATGATTGCAACCTTTAGGGAAATATTTTGCTACCACACTTACCACTTTGTAGTGGTTTAGAATCGTTTTATGATTTTATCCTGCGAATATGACACTGCTGACACGTGTAGTGAGAGATGTTGGTGAAAACAGTGATTAATTCGGGCTACAAGGTTAATGCTTGTGATTTCGCTTAGTCCTAATGATTTTCATCATTTTGTATTTGTCTATTGATATTTAGGTGTCTGGTGAAAAGAAGGAACCTATCATAATCTAAGTGGAAAGTGTGCTGTTTTCGTTCTTTGTCCTCTTTCTCTTCTTGTGATTGTTACTGATTGTATTTCGGGTGATGTCACATTACGGATACATTAAATGAGGCTGTTATCGAAACATAGTGTATGATTCAGTAGCATTGTTCTTTCTGAAGCTACTGCATATTCTCTTTTGTGTCTACTATTAGATTTGTAGGCTGCCTTGAATGATAATATTTGCCTGTTCTTTCGAAGATTTATCGTTGGCTGAACTATCTGTAACTAATCTATCTACATCATTGCAGAAGTGGATTTGTGTCGTATATTTTGCTCTAAGTATTAACGAACTCACATTTGTTAACAACCACAATGTTTTAATACACTGGTGTAACTTCTTTGCATTTTAGCTCATTCCGTACACAACATTATAGCCATTTGGTATGGCTATATCGATTATTATAGTCGTGTCATTTATATTATGGAAAATGATGCCAAGCCTATTATGTGATATCTGGCATTCCATCTCAATACTAAACTTCCATTGGTTCTTCGCAATGACATTTTCCATGACGGGTGGATATTCATCTCAATTCTTCTCTACATTATTATTATCATCATCATCATCATCATCATCATCATCGTCATCATCATCATCATCATCATTATTATTATCATTATTATTATTATTATTATTATTATTATTATTATTATTATTATTATTATTATTATTGCAAAGTTTAATTTCATAACGGAACCAAGTTCCATTCATCATGGTTTATGAATTTCTTTCTCTATTACTATTTCCCTACGTAATGCTTTTGCAGTGTCTGGTAATGGTAATTCATACTTATAATACATACTACACTTATTATGCAATGGACTTAGACGTTGGTGTATAAGCTGGACTTCGTCGTTCACTGATCGACGTACAAATGCACACATATATACAGGCCTGGGCAAGATTTATGAGATGAGCAAAAAGCCGTCTCTCTCTACACCGTTGATGTTTATACAAAGGAACGCCTGTCGCCTTCCACTTAGAGGTAATGGTTTTGCTTGTGTTGTTCTTTTCACGTTTGTTTTATTGATAAGAGTAATGCTAGAAGTGTTTGTAGAACAAGAATACCTTTCAGGATCAAAATCCATGTCTTTAATCCTCTAAAATTATATTTATCATAAATATGTCTTCTTGTTTTTTTGCTTTACCTTGCAAGTTGCCTTACTCGACTCTCGAATAGATCCCTTAGTCCATTGCTCGGGATTGGTACTTTTATATTTTTATAAGCATCGTATGTTTGAAAGACAAAATCCACCTCATGGGGATTTCAACTCAGTGAACAGAAAATCGGAACGAATAACACGAAGCATTCTACCTAACATACAAAATCTTCTGCCAGTTTCCTATACACATAGGAAAACACACATACATAGAACTAAACTACATACAACCATGCACACATACGACCATACACTGGCTCTCACTAAAGACCAAAATAGTAGAGTGTGTGTGTGTGTGTGTTTGCGTGCGTCTATGTCTATCGATATTTGCGTGTGTATAGTGTGCAAAAGTGTCTATTATTTAAGCTGTCTCCATCTGAAGCACATCTCCATATTCCAGTAATCACATGTACGAATGTAGAAGTTGTAGTTTCAATGAGAAAGTAATAAATGGAAATTTTCAAATTGAAAGTTCTGTTGTATAATTTAATATTTTCAAAGTAAATAAATACGGGATTCAAATTTTGGTAACAAGGCCAGTAGTTTCGGAGAAAGGACAAAGTCGATGACATCGTTCCCAGTGCTCAACTGGTACTTATTTAATCAGTCCCGAAAGGTTGAAAGGTTAAGTGGTCCTCGGTGGAATTCGAACGAAGAACGTAAAGTCGAACGGAATGCGGCTCAGCATTTTTTCCGGCGTGCTAATGATTCTGCCAGCTTGGCACCGTTATAAAAGAAGTAAATATTGGTTTCACATTTTAGCACGAAGTCAGCAATTTTTTTTTTTTGGGGGGGGGGAGTCAATTACACCGACCCCTGTGTTCAACTGGTATTTATTCTATTGATCTCGAAAGGATAAAAGGCAAAGTTGACCTCGGCGGAATTTGAACTCATAACGTTAGAAAGAGTCTTCACATTGCTTCGACTCATTCGTGCTTTTCGGTCTCCGGGAGGTTAGGGTCTTCCACTGCAAAGACTGGGCTTTTGTTTCGGGGTCATAACCTTAGACCCACAATTCATTACCCGTTATGGCCGTTTTCAAAATGTTTTCATCGTTCTCCACAGAATCAAGAAAATCTTGAGCAAGTAAAACCCGAGTGTCTTTTCTTTTTTCAGCTGAAAGCAGTTTTGGCACAAACTTGGCAGACACGTGCCTCATACCCCAATCTTCAGTGATAATGGACTGAACTGAACCGTAACTAATCTGCACAGGTGGTGATTCAACGATTTCCCCTCTCAACTGCACGCACATCTGCGATGTTTTTCTCAGTTCTGTTAGCTGCGGGTCTCCCAGAACGTACGTCACTATCAACATTTTTTCAGCCATCTTGAAAACATCAGAACCACTCGTACACTTGTGTGCGGCTCTTACACTCCTCTTCGTCCACTTTCTGCAACTTTGCGTAGGCCTCTGAGCAGGTATCACCACACTTTTGGCAAAATCTGATGCAGATTCTCTGCTCAACTTTCTCTTCATGGTCAATGCGACGATCATACGCTACACGCCTTCCTTCGAAGCACTGCTGTAAACAGCAGAACTAAGCTAGAACTTTAAAACTTAGAGCACATGCACAACAGCGTCGAAGGTCAATCTGTACCAATCGGATTTACCCTGCATGCTTTAGTTTCGTTACTATAACAAGTCCGGATACTTATTGATCAGACCATGTATAATAATTTCATACTTATATCACGGAGAGAGTATGAAGAGGGGCTCTTAAACTGTGACTTATGTATTCGCTATGTGTATTAATGCATCATTATTATTATGAATATATTATATCTATAATATTATTATTATGATAATTTATATTCATAATGTATTTCATATACTATAACGAAAGGCGTAACATGGATTTTAAAAAGTACCAACATTTCCTGCCTTTCTATCAATATTTATATAAAGTATGCTAACTTGGCTCTTGATTTTCACGAGGATGATGTCTCTGAGTAATTAAAGACATTATTTTATTTTGTTTTAATTAGCTTTTATCATAGACACTATTTACGTACCAATCTTGAAATTCTCAAGTTCTCAATATCTCTTATTTCACATCCAGAGGGTTGTGTCGTGATTCTGTGATATTAGCAAATTTCATTAGTTCTTTTTTAAGAGATGTTTTCGATCATTTTGAGCGATATGTATGTACATACATACATACATACATACACACACATGTATATGTATGTATATGTATGTATATATATGTATGTATACACGTACATGTCTATTTGTATATGCATCTATGTGTGTGTGTGGATATATATCTATATATATATATATACGTATACATGCACGCACGCACACACATACAGACACACATATATATGCGTCTATTTCGTAAGAAGCTTCTTTCCCAACCACATGGTTCTGAGTTCGGTCCCACTACGTGGCACTTTGATCTAGTGTTTTCTACTATAGCCTCGAGCCGACCAAAGCTTTGAGGATGGAGTTGGTATACGGATACTGAAAGAAGCCCATCGTATATATATATACATACATACATACATACATACATACATATATGTGTATATATATATATATATATATATATATATATATATGTATGTATGTATGTATGTATGTGTGTATGTATGTATACATATCTATGTCTTTCTGCCTATGTTTGTACCCCCCCCTACCGTATGGATAACTGGTGCTGCTGTGTTTGCATCCCTGTGTGTTTACAAAAGAGACTGGTAGAATAAGTTTCAGGCTTCAACAAGAGTACTGGATCGAACCATTCAACTAAAAAATTCAAGACGTTGCTGCCGCAAAATCGCAGTCTAGGCTGCATGACCACTAGCCTGTATGGTCTGGCTAAGTCAAATTGGTATTTTGTATTCTTCCTTTCTACTTGCAGAGTTTAAATGTAGTTACAAAAATATGTCCTTCTGTTGAAATGTAATATCAGTAAATTTCTATATCTTTGTGCAGCTGAGGATTGCTCTGCGTTTTACATTTCATGTAATGTTCACATTGCTTAAATAAATGGAGTCGCATGAAACGATTGTATTGCACTAACTTTGGATATTCTTGTTGCTTATTTTGATTTTAATCTCTATATTTTGAAATTGTATGGATAATACCATACTTAATTCTGGTGCCTAAACT
>NC_068992.1:24026021-24026295 GCF_001194135.2 Octopus bimaculoides
GTGTGTGTGTGTGTGTATGTATGTTTCTTTGCATGTATGTAAAGTGATGCAAATATAGATTTATTTGGTTCCAACGACACTTTAAAAGTATATATGCCGTTTTTAAGCGTGTAGGTGTACACACACACATACACATACGCACACACATATACATACATATATATATATGTATATATATGCATATTTGTTTATATGTATGTATCTATTTATATATTTATATACACGTATAAATATATGTATACATACAAATATATATATATATATATATATATAT
>NC_068992.1:24026626-24029296 GCF_001194135.2 Octopus bimaculoides
ATATATATATATATATATGTATGTATGTATATATATAAATATATAACTGTATAAATGTATTACATACATTTCACATGTATGCATATTAGAATCTTTATTATCCCACCATAGATTATACCATATTTAACAAGTTCACCAACTTCTTTTCGAACCAACCTCTGTTCAACAGATTACACTTAAAACTGTGCATCACTCCATAATATAGTTACCTCTATATATGTACAACAGACACAATACATACATACTCGTGCCTGGTCCCAGATCACCATATATAACGTTCTTGCAACAAAAGGCAATCGCATTGAATAGCCTCTGAAGAGGTGATGGTTTTAGCAGTGCTCTAACATAGCTACAGTCTTTGGTCTGAAACATAAAAGAAATAAATGAAAAATGCATAAATGGGGTGGGTGAGAGACAGATAAAGATATGCAAAGATCCATGTAGCTTCTCCACGAAGTGTAGTCAAGTTTTTTTTCTTCTAGGATCCTCAGTCTTCTAGGATTCTCATTCAATTACCAGTTCACGAAATTTTAGGGAGAGGCATTTTCCTTTCAGCTACTATAGCTAGCTACAAATGAGATTCAGTCGTCGCATATTATAACGTTTGAAGTTGGCAACTGAAAATATCGCAACTAAATAAGGAAAAAAAAATATAGCTTCGCGCCACATAAAATACAAAGATATCAAACCTATGAAGTGATTCTCTGATGTATAATGAACTACAGATAATTCAGAACCTGGCAGTCGTCATAACTAATAAAACTAAAGATATTCATTTTCTGAAATGTCCATTAGCAACAGAGGCGGTATCAATACCGAGAGGTAATATCTATCCCCACTTGAACGTGGATGGTGTTAAAACAAACGATACTGCGGTAGTTACTGCGGTAATTGTCAATATCAGAGAAACTCTCATACTGGCGTTTGATGTAAAATGCTCACTTGCTTATACAACTATATGCTCTTTTGATTTATCTCACCGCTAGCGATGTAAACAAGAAAGCATTTTGCCCCAAAAGTCACTATGAGAGCCTCACTCGTGGTAACTACCACAGTATAGTTTATTCTAACACAACATCCACGATTAAGTCGGCATAAATATTAACTAACTGTATTAATACTGCCTCTGTCACTAATATATATGTTTTAACGAACTCAATGGTTAATTACGATACCAGTGACTGTTCGAGCTGGCGGTCGAGCATCCATCATTAACGATACCAAGTAAGGTCGAAATCACGTGACCTGATGGTCTCACCGCTGGAGGTGGCGGGGATTTATCTCACCGTTAGTGAATTAAACAATAGTGTATTTTGCACCAAAAGCCAATATGAATTTTTCTCTCATGATAACTACTGCAGCATAGCTTGTTCTAACAAAACATTCACTTTGAAGTGGGGGGCGGGCTCAAATTTCAGCACTGGGCTAGCAATTTTAGGGGTAAGTCGATTACATCGACCCTAGTACTCAGCTGGTACTTATTTTATCGACCCCAAAACGATGAAAGTAATGCCGACCTCGGCAGAATTTAGATCCATAACATGCAGTCGGACGAAATGCCGCTAAGCATTTTGAACGGCACGCTAACGATTTTGTGAGCTTGCTACCTTAAATTGGGCCTGAATAGTATCACTCATTTTACGTTATTGTTCTATTATCAAACAGCTTTATTATAACTCATGGGCTCATAGCCTTTACTTTCAACATCGTTATCATCAAACCCTAGATACCATTTTCCCGATTCCAACGACAAATAGGATCTGATATCAGGTTTTCATAACGTGACCGAGATTGCAACATTTCCCCTGAACAAGATACCAATCTTGTTATACAGTTACTCATTTACTGTTCTATGTACTGAAGCGACCTGAAATGAAGTGTTTTGCTGAAGAACACAACGCACCACCCGACCTGCGATTCGAAACCACGATCATACGATCTTTAAACACTACACCACGAACCTATGTCTGTTTTGTTTTGTTTTTTGTTAACGCCTCGTTTTGATTATTCATAACATTTCCGTGTCATCTGTTTTTATTCTGAGTTTAACGCGCTAAATTTAAAGCAACTTAACGCAACCCGATAACGCTCTGTCGTCTGCTTTTTCATACCAGCATATTCAGCTATTTCCTCATTCATGTATATATAATTATCATTACGTACACATACATTATGTTCGTCTTTGATCACAACCATTTGTTTTCTCTCTGCTGTAACATCATGCATATCAATATATGTTCATTTTTGTTACAACAACCTTTTCACTTTAATATTACTTGAAATAATTTAATTCTTTTGTGAAGCTTATTCAATCAGAAATTCGTTGTTTTATATTCTGGTTATTTGCAATTCGTCGCAATCCCTTTGAGAATAACCGTAAAATTTCGGTTACATTAAATTTTTTTCATTTCCATGAATAATATATATATGTATATACATACATACACACATAGCTGCATACACACACACACACACACATATATATATTGCTATAAAATATATACATCACAATACTTATGGTTTGCAGCAAGTATTTGCATTTTTAGTGTTTGAAAGACATGACGGTGCCAAACCTTATTTGGCTGCCTGCCATCAATAACAAAACTATTAGGTACGTGTGAGAGTGCGTAAGTGCGTGCGTGTGTGTGTGTGTGTGTGTGTGTGTGTGTG
>NC_068992.1:24029378-24031878 GCF_001194135.2 Octopus bimaculoides
ATGTACGTATGTATATATGTATATAATATACATGCATATATAGAGAGAGAGATAGTCAGAGAGGGGGAGGAGAGGGGGAGGGATAGGGAAGCAGACACATAAAAACAGACAGAGAGAGACTTAACTTGCCTGAAGATCGTGTGCGCCTACAGGCGAAACTCAAACCAGTAGAAGAAATGACCCGAACAAATTCATATATATATATATATATATATATATACACGCATACACGAGTAGACATTTATGCATGCATGTATTATGTATGTAAGTATGCATGTACGTACGTATGTACGTATGTATGTATGTATGTATGTATGTATGTATGTATGGCAATGTTTGTTTTTATGATTAGTTATAGTAAAAACAATTTTGCATCAATCTCATGGGTTACTATATTCTATTGTGTAGCGCAAATTTATTATTCTTAAACTAGAATATTATCGACAGTGACTTTGAAATTTCAGCCTGTTAAATGTATCGTTTGACTGTGATGCATGGAAGTTAATCTTGGCTTCATATAGTCTCTGCTGAGTTAGTAATTTCCATTGGGTACGTGCGTTTCAATGAATAGGTAATTAGATTTTAGGGCCGGTTTTTATGGAGAGGTGCTTTGACATAACGGATTATAAGTGATTATCCAATCAAAACTTGGTTTAAAGACAGTTCGCGTCTAACTTAACGAACAATTATACATCGTACAACGCAGAGTAGATAAACGAAACACTTTAAACAGTCAAATCTAAGGATATTAAATAAAGACGTGGAAGAAACCGCACCTACATGATAGAAGAAATGCAATTTCAACGGTTAATAAGCGGTGCAGTTGAAACATGTGTAGGTCTATGTAAAACTGTATATTAAAAAGAATTAATAGTAATGCTATGCCACTTAGTAATAATCCGTATCATTATTATTATTGTTGATATATATATATATATATATATATAGACACACGCATACACACACACACACACACACACACACACACATATATATATATACATACATATTTACATGCCTGCATATACACATGCATATATACATACGTATCTCTGTCTGTCTGTATTCTCTTATTTTTTTATTTGTTTCAGTGTTGACTGCGGCCATGCTGGAACATCACCTTTAGTCGGACAAATCACCCCTAGAACTTATTCCTTGTAAGCCTAGTACTTATCCTATCGGTCTATTTTGCCGAACCGCTAAGTTACGGGGACGTAAACACACCATCATCGGTTGTCAAGCGATGAAGGATGGGGACAAATACAGACACACAAACATATACATACACACACACACACACACACACAAACACACACATATATATATACATATATATATATATTTATATATACGACGGGCTTCTTTCAGTTTCCGTCTACTAATTCCACTCACAAGGGTTTGGTCAGGCCGAAACTTTCCCAAGGTGCCACGCAGTGGGACTGGACCCGGAATCATGTGGTTGGTAAGCAAGCTACTTACCACATGTACGTCATTTGAAGTTGATAATTCTCTTTGTCAGAGTTTCTTCTACATACGATCTTAAAAGTTACACAAAATTATCTTATCCCCTAAAGGGAGACGTCTTTTGACAAAACCTGATTTCTAACAGAATAGATACACCAGCTGGAAGCGAATACCTTATCATGTGTATTAAGTTCTTTTGTTGCCACGCATGCGCCATCGCATTCAGCTTTTGACTCCAACTTGCAATTGCTATAGACACGATGGTGGACGGGTCACATACCCCGTTTTAGTACTAGCAGCGAAATTTTATCAACAATTTTGCCTTGATTGTCCCTCATTATGGAATAGTTCATGGTTTCGAAAGGACACCCACTGTTCATATTTACATCGATCGATTCCTAAACTGTAACTTGACAAGCAGACAACTCTGGAATTCGTAGCCAATTCTCTCTCGTTGGTCAAATAAAGCCATTCCCCATATAACTGTAAAACGCTTCTAATTTGCATCCGTCAAACGTTAAAGAATTAGAATCATACAAGATTCATATTTTTCTTAAATACTTTATGGTAAAAACAAAAACAAACAAAAAAGGCTTATTGAAATGTATATAACTACAGAAGGAACTAAATGAATTTTGGGCAGTCTTGTTATGCGCCTATTTTGACTTGCACCGGCATGTGCAAAGAAAAATTAATGCTTTTTATTGATTTCTTTAAATATTACAAAAGGGTTGTTTTGTTTCGATTTTCTTTCTCTTCCTGCACTACAACTGTTATTGCAGTTGAGTGCATTTGCGACTTGCCTTCTAACTTGCAGCTTTCTTGGTCTCTCTCTCTCTCTCTTTCCTTCTGTGTGGATGTCTTTCTCTCTGTCTCTGTCACTGTCTTTGTCTGTCTGTCTCTATCTCTCTATCTATCTCTCTATCTCTTTATCTATATATCTATCTATCTATCTATCTATCTATCTATCTATCTGTCAGTCTATCTACCTATCTATCTATATTTCTGTCTCTATTTTCTCTCTCTGTCCCTCTCT
>NC_068992.1:24033550-24034251 GCF_001194135.2 Octopus bimaculoides
AAAGTATGAATATATGTATGTGTGTGTGTGTGTGCATGTGTGTATTTGTTTATATGTATTATGCATGTATGCATGTATGCTTGTATGGTTTCTCTTTGTGTATTATTTCATGTTGTTCCTTTGTTTTCCGTTGGTTTCTGTGGTGCAATAAAATAAAATTTCTCGGCATTATTTTGTTTCTTTTCTTTCCCTCTTCCAATCTGCATGTTTGCATGGTTCCAGTATTGATTCCTTACTGCGTTACTGCTTTTCTGGTGCCATTGAATCTACCATTCTTAATGTAAGGGATTCTCTCTAGTTGTTCCGACATCTCTTCCTTCTCCCCATTAATGTTATTGCTCCTACAATACAATTCAAGCTGATAGAGCATTCCTATTGTTGTTAAGACTGTTGCTGCGGTTCTGTTTATTAATCAGCATTGACATTTTATCTTCAATCTATGCAAATTACTATGTCATGTGCTTATGCTATGTATAAACATATAGACTTATACGACTGTGTATATGTAGATCCTTATACATGCAAATACATCTTACAAATACACAGAGTTGTCATAATCAAATGGATATATATTTTCCCGTTTGTTTTTTTCTTCTTCTTTATTTGGATTTCTTTCGCTTTTATCAGTACTGCAGAACAATCAGAACCAACCGGCTTCCGTCCAAATGAGTTTTTTTTATAATAATATACACGTATACCCA
>NC_068992.1:24034701-24039494 GCF_001194135.2 Octopus bimaculoides
ACTTCGAACGTAAAAATGGATGGCATACCAGCGTATCATTACGTCACATCCCTATTATCATAAATTGTTTCGAGCGCCGTTTTCCCAGCAGAAAGCAGAATTTCACGGAAGCGCGCTGCTCCTTCGTTTCAGCCATTGCAAAAATCAACGAACAGAGGAGAAACTTTGCAAAACAATGACACACCAAGCGGCAGTACGACATCACTCGACGATGCTGGTCGGTATAGTAATGCCTGAAGGGGTTATCAAGTGGCTTCTAACGGCGAAAGCCTGAACTACAATGGGCTTGTCCCACAGTTGTTACCTAACCTGTACATGTATCTGCGTATCGCAATTTCCGGGTTATGTTCCTTCATCAGCACAGAATAACCCGGAAATCGCGATACACAGATATTGTTTTGAGCTGAGAGGGAGTGCTAGATTCCTTTGTTCGAAAATACAAGGACACAGATCGTGTCTTATAAGTCTCCTGGGGCTAAATTACAGCAACATTCGTCCTAAACCAGGACTTCCATGTTATGTTGGCGAACATTCTTTACTACAAAGTACTGTTGCTGAATATCTCTCGTAGTGAGATTTGAAAAATAGTAATTTTCTAAGATATATATGTCTTCCCAATTTCTCATTACTGCTCAGTAAGCAACTGGCTGATATATATATATGCATACTGAGTTCTAACACCAGGTTATTAGCATGATACTATGGCAATATGCCTAAGCGAAATGTTAACATATGTGTGTGTGTGTGTGTGTGTGTGTGTGTGTGTGTGTGTGTGTGTGTGTGTGTGTGAGCCTGTGTCTGTGTCTGTATTTCGCTGTGTATGTGTTGTAGTTCGTGTGTGTGTGCGTGTATATGTGTGAGTGTATGTGGGTGCTTATGAGTATATGCCTAAATATATATTTGTGTGCGTGTGTTGTCGTATTTATAAGGCTCGTAGCGCTGTTAACCTTTTCAATGTCACTTCGTTTCCTCCGATCGATAAAAAACGAGGTCTTCTTTACCCTCAGTATATTTGCGAATATATGAAAACATTATCAAGGATAAAAAATAATTTAGAAGCCTGAGATCCTTGTGAAGGAAAAATTGGAAGCGTGTTTAGGATGTCTATTGAGAGATACAATAGGAATGATAAAAGGGTGGATGTGTGTGGAAGGTAGGAGTCCTGACAAACTTCCTATTGTGCGGTATAAGGGTTTTAAAAGACTTGGTTTGCATATATGAAAAGAAATCTTGATGTATACAAATCTGTTGTGGTGACTACATTACTTCACGGATGGGGAACCTGGATGTCTTTTACAAAGACATTCATAAAACGTATTTAATCACTTTCACCTGACATACCTGCGTAAAGTTCTCAGAATCAATAGACAATATAAAATCTCCTATACTACTGCGTTAGAGAGAGTTAATATATCATGTAGTAAATGTCAAATGCAGTAAAATAGACATGTAGTGCGTATGCTCTTAATAGATTTGCTTTGGTCGGCTAGCATTTGGCCCTCCGTCATGTGGTTAACCAAAGAGGAGATATAAAGACACTCGCAACACTACCGAGAAAGAGTGTAACGTAAAATTATCCACTCGAGAACGTCTTGCTTAAGTGTGCTCACTGTGGTGTAGCACTTTTGCTGCAGAGCTGTTGTTGTTGTTGGCACTCCGTCGCTTACGACGTCGAGGGTTCCAGTTGATCCGATCAACGGAACAGCCTGCTCGTGAAATTAACGTGCAAGTGGCTGAGCACTCCACAGACACGTGTACCTTCAACGTAGTTCTCAGGGATATTCAGCGTGATACAGTGTGACAAGGCTGACCCTTTGAATTACAGGCACAACAGAAACAGGAAGTAAGAGTGAGAGAAAGTTGTGGTGAATGAGTACAGCAGGGTTCGCCACCATCCCCTGCCGGAGCCTTGTGGAGCTTTTAGGTGTTTTCGCTCAATAAACACTCACAACGCCCGGTCTGGGAATCGAAACCGTGATCCTATGATCGCGAGTCCGCTGCCCCAACTACTGGGCCATTGCGCCTCCACTGCTGTGGAGTACAGTACTCGGAATCAGAAATATTTCGAGAAACCATAGATAGAAGTGCTGCACGGAAAGCATGATCTCGAAACCCTAACGCTTACCCTAATCCTCTCGATCGTTATTACGTGATCCCACTGTGACTGTTGGATTTATGCAAATAGTGGCCAAATAAGGCACCTCAGGACACACTGAGAATAAAACCGTTAATCTGATCTTCTGCAGCGACATGAAGGGCGAACGTCATACGGAGGTGAGAAAGGATACATCAAACAATAAATGTGAGAGTTAATATGTTTGCAGCGTGGAAGACACATGTTCGCTGTTCAAAGTACTCGAAGAATGTTAACTTCATTTAAATACTCCAGAGGATAAGCACTAAACTACAGTGAGCGCTCTTGGACAAGACGTTCCCAAGTGAATTACTTTATTTTACAAATTTCTTTTCGGTCGTGTCGGGAATGTCTTTGTATCTTCTCTTTGTCATATAGCGTTGAAATTTCCGTCGCTCAAAACTGCGACTTGGTTACTGTCATAACACAGAGTGAATGTTTAAGAAAAGTTAACAGTCTTGTGTCTTTAACCGATATGTTTTCCACACTGTAATCATTATAGTTCCAACATACGCTCTCAGATCAAATCACTTGCTTGGCAAAATACTCCACCGTAATATGAGCTAATATTTGTAACACAAAAGTGAACGAGACGTTGCTTGTAAAGCAGAATTTTTTTTCTCTGGTTGTTATTCCATCTAGGATGATTGTATGTAACTCTGTATTAAATTTTTTTTTTATGTACTTTCTCATAAATATCAATGTGGTTTCTAAACATTTTTAACTTATATTCTTATAAACTTCTCTGAGTTCAATGAAACACTTCAATGTAGCCTCCTAACTAACAAATCATGAAGGTATATGTTTCACCTCAATAGCTTAACAGAGTTAATAGTACTTTCGGATGATCTTACGCTTTTCGGTCGTAAATTATTTCAAGGAAGATAAATTCGCTAGCACAAGTTATGAATGAGCAAGTTTGAAATATATCTTTTAAAGATTTTTAAAACTTTCTTTTCTCATATTTACAATCTGTTGGGCAGGAACTGAAAGCTACTAATCACCTTTGACAAATTTATAGCTGAAAAGTATATAATCTCCGCGTTTAACTACTCGCTCGTGAGATTAACTGAACCAATATAATTTTAGTACATTAGTTATCAACAAAACTCAGTGTAGTGTGGTTCAGCGTAGTGCAGCGCTGGTGATAGAATGTCGGCGAGTTGTACTTTAAAATGATCAACTAACACTTTGAATATTTGGCACTTAAAACATTTGTTGTAGCTACTATTATTTCTCATTATCACAGGTTTTGTTGGAGCTCCTGGAGTCTTACATAGGTAGCGGGCTTGCTACCTGCAGCCTACGGTACCATGCTAGCCATTATTTTCAGCTATCTACTACTTTCATCATCATCATCATCATTATTATTATTATTATTATTATTATTATTATTATTATTATTATTATTATTAATTCTCCTTACGGTGTGAGGCGCAATGGCCCAGTGGTTAGAACAGCGGACTCGTGGTCATAGGATAGCGATTTCGATTCCCAGACCGGGCGTTGTGTTCATTGAGCGAAAACACTTAAAGCTCCACGATGCTCCACCGAGGTGGGGGGGGGGACCCTGCTGCTTTCTTTCCCCACAACTTTCACTCTTTCTTCCTGCTTCTGTTGTACTTGTATATATCACTGGTGAAATATGTCTCGCTTTGTAACCTCCTCCACAGTCACCTTCCCACATAGAACCTTTGACAGAACTATTCCGCCATACAGTGAGATTTTCATATTATTATTGGCATTCATTATCGACACCGATGCTCTTCTAATAAGGGGAATGTGATGGAATACGTCCTTTGCTTTACAAATTCTACTATTCAAATCAATTTCTATGGTTCTGTTGATGGTTACGCTGTGTAGTCAACCGAGAAACAGCTTGGCGCGTCAGTCTTCCTTGCCAGCACGCGTGATGACCCTCGCTAAAACTCCAGTCATGGCTCCAGCAAAGACCAAGTCTTTGAAAAGAAACTTTGTGAATGGAAGACAATGTGTGTGCTATCAAATTTAGTCAACTTAATGTGTGTGTACGTGTGTGTGTGTGTGTGTGTGTCCTGTGTCATGTATGTGTTTGTGCTCCGCTACTGCTTGACAACCGGTGTTAGTTTGTGCGTGGTCGCTTAACATAGTGGTTTGGCAAAAAGTATCGACATAATTAGCACCATGCATTAAAAAGGGATCGATTAGTTCTACTAAAACCTCTTCAAGTTGGTGTCCCTGCATGGCCGCAATCAAATAGCTGAAACAAGTAAAAGATAAAAGAAAAGATGAATGATTAGCTTGCTTAACAGCCACATGGTTCCGGGTTCAGTCCCACTGCGTGGCAAATTTGGCAGGTGTCTTCTAGTATAGCCTCAGGCTGACCAAAGAATTGTGAATGGATTTGGTAGACGGAAACTGAATGAAGACCATCGTATATATATATGTATATATATAGGTGAGAAAGTTGGTATGTGAAAGCACGTGGTTGGATTAGCGAACACGTTACAAGGAAGTAGACAAATTTGAAAAGACAACACGAAACCGGTTATTTCTCAAAATACAATGTTTATATACCAAAACGATTTTATAACATTTTTCTGACATAATTTAAATATATACTTTAACCATGTAACACAAGCCTTCTGTAGTTTTTTCACTCTTATTATCTTGTATATAT
>NC_068992.1:24039884-24040599 GCF_001194135.2 Octopus bimaculoides
ATATATATATATATATATATATATATATATATATATATATATATATATATACATATATATATAACATACATATATATATATATAACTACATACATACATGTGCACACAAATATACATATATAACTACATAGATACATGTATACACACATACATATATAATTGCATACATATATGTACACACACAAACATACATATGTAACTACATACATACGTGCACACACACACATATACATATTCTTATATTATTGGATGGAAGCCTGTTCTATGTATCTCTATCTACACTCTAAAAGTAATTTATCTTGTCGAATATTTTATTAGAATTGCGCAAGACGTCAAGTTTCTTGATAAAATGGGCTGGAAATTTTGGTGGATTTCTGGAACTTGACTCCTGCTTCACAAGACGAAAGCAAAGAATTCCATTCGAATAGTTCTATTTTTGTTAGATGGTGGATATTTCCATGTTTTAAACCAGAACTTTCTGTAAGATCTCCATGTATTCCAGCATAAAACAAACGAGTTACATATCCTGAAATTTATATGAAACGTTCAATCTTATTTTAACCACCTCCCACTAATATTTCCTGGATAGAACAAGCTTATACTTTGAAAGAAAATTCAACTATATGCATCGGCCTGTCCTTCTCTTCTACATTTCTACATGGACAATATATTGTGTATACATGCATATATATATATATATATATATATATATATA
>NC_068992.1:24041662-24042415 GCF_001194135.2 Octopus bimaculoides
ATATATATATATATATATACACGCGCACACGTAGTATAGCGTGCGAGAGAATATCAAGTGCACAAGCTAGTTCTAAGTGACAATAGTTTACAGACAGATATTTTTTCCCCAAGTTCTTCTGAACGTACATGGTGTCTGATTGAATCAGGATTGTCAGCTGTAAATGTTTAGGGAAATCAGGGTTTCTACAGGGAAATCACGTTGCTAGTAAGATTTCTTTTGTTATCTAACTAGCTGTGAGATGGGGATAAAATATATATGCCACTTGTAAAAATCTTTGATTCACATTTTTTCTCATTTTCTCTTATTGCTTTCTTTGTTTTTTCGAGGGGCTTGCTTGTCATTTTTCTCTTTCTCTATTACTCTCTACAACATTGTAGTCATTATTATTCTTGTTTGTTGTAGAATATTTTTATAATCTACATCGCAGTTGCGTGCTTATATGTGTGTGTGTTTTATTTTACGAGTCTTTATTCTTGTTTTCTTTTATCATTATTTTTTAAAAATTTATTTCTGTAGTTATTTACTTATTTTATCAATCAGGCTGTCAGACTGTACAAACTTGTCCTGTCTTTAGCTGTATTATCTAAATACACGCCAGGTTAGTTTGCTGGGTTCAGAAAGAAAGGAAAAAATAAACACAAGACAAAAATATATACAAACAAATGCTATTTTATCAACAACAGTTTTAATTTATTTTTTTGATATCCTGTTTACGTGTACGCATATATGTATATATATATATATATATAT
>NC_068992.1:24043551-24044918 GCF_001194135.2 Octopus bimaculoides
GATGCTTAGGAAAGCCGTAAAAAATATACATTTAAAAGTAAGAGACTGAAATGGAAAAACAAAAGACGAAATAGAGAAATAGGATTATTCTTATTTGTTTTTATCTTTTGTTATTGTTATTGTTTGTTTGCTTTTTGGATTATGTCATGATTACAACATAATATTTGGCTTATTTGGTCAATTTTTTCCTTTCTTCTTTTCATGTTTGGTATTACGATCCAAAGTGGAGTTATGTCAGTAAAGTCGATAAAGCCGAGTGAGTCAACATAGCAGTGAATGTAAAACTATATTTGTAGATTAAAGATAACGGCGGATTGTACGAAATATCAGGTTGTGTGAGATTGTTAGGTAGGATTCTTTGACGATTGAAGTTAGACGTCTGAGTTCGATTTCCAATGTAGCGAATTAATTCAATCTTCGAACTTAGTTTCGTTATCCTTTTCGGTTGTTCAACTGTGGCCATTCTAGGGCATGACATTCACAGAATGGGGTCGATTGGAAAGATTTTTAGATGATTAGACATGGCCGGCTAACTATTCTGTGTTTTTTGGTGCTAGACGTAAGCACATACATGTACACATGCACGCACACACAAAAACGGGACACAGGCGCACGCGCACAGAGGTAGAAACAAACACACACTCAAAAAACAGACAAACATGCACGCAGAAATATGTTCATATAAAGGGCGTGCATGCGAGAGAGTTGGCGAGACAAATCCGGCTTTGTTATTTATTAGTTTAACATGATTGATATAAACACTATTCCTCTCTTCAAGCATATAAATTTAAATATAATCGCACCCATAAGCAGAGAGAGACAGATAGACAGGCAGACAGAGAAGAGAGAGAGGTGGGCAGAGAGAACGGGAGAATGGGAAAAACATACAAACTTTAAATGTCAAATAAGCCAGCGCTTCAAATCAGCGACGCCATATAGGCGGTGCCAAAACAGCCGCGACTCTTACCATTGCTTCCAAATTCAAATCCAGTTTTATATTACGGAATCTGTGGTTACGTACTATTTAATGTATCTTGAAATAGTAAAGGACAAACTTGATCCGCAAGTCAATTCCTAAGCTGGATGCGAGCTCAAAACCTAAGTTATGAATACCATAAGGTATTACTTTTCGATGCTTTACCGATTCTGCTATTTCTTGTCCTCCGAGAGAAAGATGTCTCATTCCTGAAATTAAATCGGTTGCTTAACAATAGTCTCGTATCATTAAGCAATCCATTCTACCAAACATTTAATATAATCGTCAATATAGAACTATATAATTTTTTAAACTATATAGAACTAAATAATTTTTTGTTTATATATATGTATGAGTGTATATATACATACACATGTTTGTCTATATATAT
>NC_068992.1:24045167-24047316 GCF_001194135.2 Octopus bimaculoides
AAGTCAATTCCTAAGCTGGATGCGAGCTCAAAACCTAAGTTATGAATACCATAAGGTATTACTTTTCGATGCTTTACCGATTCTGCTATTTCTTGTCCTCCGAGAGAAAGATGTCTCATTCCTGAAATTAAATCGGTTGCTTAACAATAGTCTCGTATCATTAAGCAATCCATTCTACCAAACATTTAATATAATCGTCAATATAGAACTATATAATTTTTTAAACTATATAGAACTAAATAATTTTTTGTTTATATATATGTATGAGTGTATATATACATACGACGGAATTCCGCACTATTTCCTTCTATGATAAGGTGTCGGTCCACCAAAAGTCATGCTATATTACACTTGCCGAAGCGGCTACGTAGTGGCTGAATTGAAATTTGAACCATAAAACTGTGAAGCGAATTACGTTACCGTGCTTGCAATCCGTGATCCTAAGGATTTTTCCATGCCCTGTCACCATAACTCTTCTACGGAATCACATCTCTAACACCACAAATTCTACCAATAAGTACTATCACGAACATCACCGGTAAAAACCTCTCCATATTCTTTATCTCTACCATTGCCACAACTTTAAAACGACTTTTACCATCACTAGAACCATCAGCGTCAGCCATCCTTTGTAGCTAAGAGAAGTCTAGTAGCAATCGCTTCAGCTGCAACAATGACATTCAAATGTCCGTCAAATCACACCTAATTGCCTTTAAAATGTACTGTCATCACCACCACTGTCACCTTACCAACGCAAGTATCACCACCATCATATGCACGAGGGCTACCATCACCTGCACCACCAGCACAAGCAGCACCAACACCCAAAGCACAACCATTTCCACACACACAGACACCATTACAAGCGGTGAGCTGGCAGAAGTGTTAGCGCACCGGGCTGAATACTTAGCGGTATTTCGTCTGCCGCTACTTTCTGAGTTCAAATTCCGCCAAGGTCGACTTTGCCTTTCATCCTTTCGGGGTCGATTAAATAAGTACCAGTTACACATTGGGGTCGATGTAATCGACTTAATCCCTTTGTTTGTCCTCTCTATGTTTAGTTCCTTGTTGGCAATAAAGAAATAAGTCACCATTACAAGCATCACCACCGCCACCACCACCACCACCACAACAGCAACAACAAAAACAACAACTAGAACAGCCACACCAAACACACGCACCACCATGCCACACACAACACTACCATATACGACACCATCGCTACAAGCTACACTATCACCACTACCACCAAACTTAGCACCACCACCACCACCACTTCACGCAACTTCGTCGCCACCACTGCTACTACCACCACACGCAACATTTCCATCGCCACTACCTGCAACATGCATACCACTAACCACCCCCGTTACCACCACCATCACCACCACCACCATCACCACAAGCAGCCATCACCACCACAGCCACCACACGCTGCACACCTTCCAGCGGAAGTAAGCTAGAACGCTAAAACTTATTGCGCATGCACAGCAGAGTTGAAGGTCAATCTGTGCAGAGCGGCTTCACTCTGCATGCTCTATCTTCGTTCCTATGGCAACAGTCCGGATAGTTATTGATCATATCTCGTATTAACCATTTCTCAAACGGGAATCGTAAACGATCGCATTCTCATGGAATTATTACAACCCACTCACGATATCACTGCAAACATTCCCGAGTGCCAAAGCTGTACCAGTATCAACACCGACGTTAGCACAGCAAACACTTCAAGAAGACCAACAATTACAAACAGAACCGTAGTCACAACAGCTGTAGCAGCAACAGTAATTATCCTCGCTCTTCCTGTTCTCTCTCTGGCTTTAGACCCATATTGCTTACACAGGACAGACAAGCAGTCTGTTGCTCTAAGCAAACGGAAACATTTGGTCCTTGATATGAATTGCACATTGCAACTGTTCAACGAATAATACACATATAAATTCAGAAGTAAACTTAGCGCATATACTACTCTGCATAAATACTTACACACAAGCGCGCGCACACACACACACACACACACACACACACACACACACAAAGATTATGCGAAGGTATGTATGCATCGATCTATCTACCTATCTCCTTCATTCTTTCTCTCTCTGTCTGTCTCTCTTTATTTCTCTCTCCTCTATCTTCACACACACACACA
>NC_068992.1:24047430-24050110 GCF_001194135.2 Octopus bimaculoides
TATATATATATATATATATATATATATATATATATATGCATATATCTATATATGCACATGAATATATGAATGGATACACACACACACAACACGCAACACACAAACACATACGCACACACACACATATGTACATGCATACACTCAACATATGTATATATGTGTATGTATGCATATATGCATACGCATATTAATACGTATATATATATACATACATACGCAAACACACGTAGATACACACTGAAACATAGATATGTATAAAATTGCATATGCGACTGGGGTGTGCATATATGTGTGTGTGTGTGTGTGCATATGTGTATGTATTAATGTACGTATTCATCTTATATGTTGTAAGTGTTTGGCTGCTTCATATGTTTCCTAAACTGTTTCCACTTAAGGAATATTGTTCATTTTCCGCTTTGTTTTCCCCTTTCGGTATAGTTTTTACTTTTCGTATTTTTCTTTTAGTTAATAGATTAGAAATTGTAGGAAACGAAGTAATCCAAAGGATATAAGATGAGGAAGAGAGCAGGGGAGGGCAAAGGGAGTGTAAGAAAAGAGCAGGGGAGAGTAGGGGAGAACAGAAACTGTAAAAACCAAATGTATAAAAGAGTTCTAAAAAAGAAAGATTGGTGGAATAAAGGGAAGTAATATGAAATGTAGAGAAGTAGGTAGAAGAAAATGAACCTATAAATATGCATTTATATACGGTCACACATACACATGTATATGTATATACATATGTATTTAAATATGCATACGTACACACACACACATGTATATGCATATACACACACACACACATATATACTCCTATGTATATGAAAACATGTATGTTATATATATATATATAAATATATATATATATATATATATATATATGTGTGTGTGTGTGTGTGTGTGTGTGTGTGTATATATGTGTGTGTGTGTGCGTGTATATATATATATAGATAGATAGATAGATAGATAGATAGAAGGACTATATATATACATATAGACACAACCACACATATGTATATATCAGAGTACATACATGGGTTCATCTATTGGAAGTTCATATATGTATATGTATGTATACATAAATGCTCGTGTATGCAGTCGCGTGTGTAATTGTGCCTTGGTGTATGTCTATGTATGTATGCACGTATGAATATATGTGTATATGAATATATATATATATATATATATATATGTATATACATATATACGTTATATACATATAGATTAATACTTGCATATATGCATCCGTACATACATCTTACAGGCGCATACATTCACACATACTTCATACAGGCACACAAATGCACGTACATACACCGATACAAATGAAAGAAAATATTTACCAAAAACTATAAATAAGATAAATCAATGAAAAAACAAAACCGACATTTTTTTCTTTTTTTCTTGTTGCTGCTGCTAATGTACATTGACTTAACCTCGTAAAACTGTGCATGAGACGACAGAAACGATGATGAATAAGAAACATGTTGAAGGAGAAAAGCAAACTATAAAACTAAATAAAAGAAAAACTAGAGAGGGAACGAAAGAATTAGGTTACGATTTGTAGAAGATAATAGCACTAATTGTAAATTGTGTTCAACATTCATCGAAATTACAGTAAGTATATATGGTTTCTCGAAAGTAAAATATTCATTATTTAGTCTTGCAATCGGGGCTTCGTCAAATGCTTAGGTCAGCAAAACAAACCTCAACAACTTGCTCTGTATTTGTATGTAATTATAAGCCAGTGTGTTTTGTTTATTTCTGTGTATGTAATTCTCTCTCTCTCTTCCTCTGTATATGTGTGTGTGTTTATATACATACAGGAACACACACACATACATAGAGAAAAAGAGATAAATAGATAGATTTACGCATATGTATATACATGTTTATTTGTATATATACAGATGTTTAGGCATGTATATGTGTGTAATAACGGCTTCAAATCTTAGCACAAGGCCAGACATTTCGGGGAGGTACCTGGTCGATTAAACCGAACCTAATGTTCAACGGGTTCTTATTTTATCGTCCCCGAAATGTTAAAACGCAAAGTCGACCACGGCAGCATTTGAAATCAGAAGAAAATCCGAAAGAAATGTCCGCTAAGCATCATTTTCCATCGCGATAACGAGTCAGTCAGTTCGCCGCTTTGTGAGTGTGTGGTGTATGTGGGGAGATTAATAACATACCTTTACACATATAAACGACAAATATACACACTACATATACACGCATGCGCACACTCCTAACCTCATCACCAATGCCTTCTCTTTCTTTTTTGCATCCTTCAGCCTGAAGAGACATCGCTGTTTATCCTTGATGGTCGATAAGCTTTGAACTATTCCCACAAAAAAAGTAAAATCACATCACTATTGTGACCCCTCCACTGTGTAGACATAGAATAACTATTTGCAAATCCTAGGTTGTCTATACACACGAATTTTGCTTTTGGTACTAAAGGTATCACGCAAAATAGTGCAAGGCTGTGCGTTTTGGCATAGAATTTGGTGCCAGATTGTGTGAACAGTGTCGACACAAACCCTACCCTGTGTTATGGGGTCCTACTTGCGAGATTTCAAGGTTTACACCGTAACCCTGTTTCACATGAAAAAGAATGTATTTCTTTCTACTCTAGGCACAAGGCTCGAAATTTTGGGAGATGGAGCAAGTCGATTAGATC
>NC_068992.1:24050120-24052522 GCF_001194135.2 Octopus bimaculoides
TTAATTTATGGACCCCGAAAAGATGAAAGGCAAAGTCGACCTCAGCAGAATTTGAACTCAGAACGTAAAGACAAACGAAATACTGCTAAGCATTTCGCCCGGCGTGCTAACGTTTCTTATTTCTTTATTGCCCACAAGGGGCTACTTTTAAAGGATTAAGTCGATTACATCGGCCCCAGTGCGTAACTGGTACTTAATTTATCGACCCCGAAAGGATGAAAGGCAAAGTCGACCTCGGCAGAATTTAAACTCAGAACGTAACGGCAGACGAAATACCGCTAAGCATTTCGCCCGGTGTGCTAACGTTTCTGCCAGTTCGCCGCCATGGAAAAGAATGTATTTCGTCATACCTGGAGAGCTGGAGAGGACAGAAGAATTTTGTTCATTTGATATGCAGAGTGAAATAATCTACGGTCTCAGACAACCAGTTTCAGTGTGCGCATTTGTTTTTATTATGAATGTACCACTTAGTCCATGACCTTCATTGCCCTAAATTCAATATACCTCGCACCTCAAGGATTTGTTCCTCACCACGGCTTGGCTATTTCACACATTGTCCTTACCACTTCTCACTTTACGTTCTTCCCAGCTGTACAGATCCCCGCCTGTTCACTCTCCCTCCCATATCATTCATTCCACCGCCCATTTGATTCTTTTTTTCTTTTTTCCTCACATGAAGCCGTCTACATCACTTTTTGTCTTACTTCGTTCAAATTCTTATCCGGTGTTTTGCCATCAAAATAATAATACATTTGTAACATTTGTTACGAAAACCTTCCTAAATTCTAAGCCAAGTTTCGAAACCGAATCTACATTTTTACACCAGATTCTTTCCTATTGTTCTCGACTTTTGCACTTAGAAATTTGTTAGGTCAACTGTCGCACAGTTAAATTCTGTAGTTTAAGCTAACATTCCTGAGTTAAATAAAGACCAAGAGAGATAAACTCATTACTTCCCATTGTTATCCGATATACATTCAGGTTTAAGGCAACGAGTTGGCAGAATTGTTAGGACGTCGGGGAAATGCTTAGCCGTATTTCGGCCGTTGCTACGTTCTGAGTTCAAATTCCGCCGAGGTCGACTTTGTCTTTCATCCTTTCGGGGGTCGATAAATTAAGTACCAGTTACGCACTGGGGGTCGATGTAATCGACTTAATCCCTTTGCCTGTCCTTGTTTGTCCTCTCTATGTTTAGCCCCTTGTGGGCAATAAAGAAATAAGAATTGTTAGAACGCCGGGGAAATTCTTAGCCGTATTTCGTCGCTACGTTCTGAGTTCAAATTCCGCCGAGGTCGACTTTGCCTTTCATCCTTTCGGGGTCAATAAATTAAATAACAGTTGCGTACTGGCCCCTTCCCCAAAAATTTTGGACCTTGCGTCTAGAGTAGAAAAGATATATATTCAGCTTTGCAACATGTATAAATGCGGTACCCAAATTCAGTCTTACCACTTTGTTCACAGGGTACCCAGCCGAAGAGCATATATTTCTTCCGCTTCCTTTATGGATTCTTATCACTCGACAATTCAACTTTCACCCTATCTACTTGTCAGCTCAGTGACTCTTACTCTTTCTCTGTTCTTTTTTCCATTTGTCTTCTAGCAAAAACCTACGGATGAATTTAGCTACCTACAAACTGGATAACAGAATAACCATTGCGTAACAATGACTCTGTCGTATCTGACATTGCAACGACAAAAATAAAGAGCCATTTCAATAATCTTACAACTCATTCTTCTTGTTTTCTTTGACTCTCCGTTACTCTCTTTATCCGTCTGTCTATCTGACTATCAGACATTTTCTGTCTCTATCTCTCTCTCTGTGTCACTGTCTCTGTCTGTCTGTCTATCTCTCTCTGTCTCTATGTCACTGTCTCTGTCTGTCTGTCTACCTCTGTCTCTATGACACTGTCTCTGTATGTCTGTCTATCTCTGTCTGTCTGTCTCTGTCTCTATGGCACTGTCTCTGTCTGTCTGTCTGTCTGTCTATCTCTGTCTCTATGACACTGTCTCTGTCTGTCTGTCTATCTCTGTCTCTATGACACTGTCTCTGTCTGTCTATCTCTCTGTCTCTGTCTCTATGTCACTGTCTCTGTCTGTCTGTCTATCTATGTTTCTATGACACTGTCTCTGTCTGTCTGTCTATCTCTGTCTGTCTATCTCTGTCTCTATGACACTGTCTCTGTCTGTCTGTCTATCTCTCTCTGTCTCTATGGCACTGTCTCTGTCTGTCTGTCTATCTCTGTCTCTATGACACTGTCTCTGTCTGTCTGTCTATCTCTCTCTGTCTCTATGACACTGTCTCTGTCTCTCTGTCTCTCTCTCTCTCTCTATGACACTGTCTCTGTCTATCTGCCTATCTCTCTCTGTCTCTATGACACTGTCTCTGTCTGTCTGTCTATCTC
>NC_068992.1:24052622-24053432 GCF_001194135.2 Octopus bimaculoides
GTCTGTCTATCTCTCTCTGTCTCTATGTCACTGTCTCTGTCTGTCTATCTATCTCTCTCTGTCTCTATTTGTCTGTTTACCTGCCTGTGTCTGTCTGTCGCTTTCTTTCTCTCTCTCTTTCTCTCTCTCTTCAATGTAGGACAAATGTCCGGAATATTAAACTCTGAATGTCCTTGCAGCAAGTGTTCTCACTACACTTCTCCATCACTCCTTTTATAGATCAACTTTTACCAAAGCTGACTACTTCCGAGTCTTTCAGTTTCTTTATTTCCTCGAATTCCATTATTATAATGCCTTACTTTGCTGTTGATTTTTACTTTCTAACAGTTCAATGGAACCGACACCAAACATTTTCCTCGGTCATGCTCACTTACACAGAACTGTAACCCTTTAGTATTCTCTTCTTACCCGTTTTTTTCTTTACAGCCATCTATCTAAAAAAGAATTCAGGTTGAACATTAATCGTGTAGATCGCACCTACAGACTTGATATATCTGCAAAGGTCACAAGCGACGCCCTTTCTACTCGGATATTTTCAGTGAAAAGAAATCCGTGTGTAAATCGTATTTGTAATAAAATCTGTTATAAATCTATTTAAAAACACAGCAACTCTGTAACTATTGACAAAGAGATTGAAAGAATGTTGCCTAGATTAAACTCTGAATCTGTTAATGACAACGAGTTAATATTTGTTTAAGCGGTTTGACATTTTGTCTGTATAAGTTTATTTTTCGTTTTCTTTTCTGTTATTTGATATAGATAAACATACACACATACACACACACACACACACACACACACACACACACA
>NC_068992.1:24054170-24056244 GCF_001194135.2 Octopus bimaculoides
CTCTCTCTCTCTCTCTCTCTCTCTCTCTCTCTCTCTCTCTCTCTCCCTCTCTCTCTATCTCTCAGTTTCTTTCTCACTCTCACACTATTTCAATGCGCAAAATATATCTGCTCGCATGATGCGTGTGTGCTTGTCTTCAACATCAAATGCATAATATCGCCAACACAACACAGGTTAAATGTCCAGTCAGTCGAGTCAAATCGTCAGCGTCAAAATAACCGCTGCAAATTCTTTTATTCCAGTGTTGTGTTGGTTTGTTTTACTGTCATCCTATTCAAGTAGTATCGAAAGAATTCCGTTCGCAAATATCCTGTCCTGTCATTATATCTAGCATGATATTATGTAATGTTTCAGGAATCCGAGGCAGATTTGACAGCTCTCTTAGCAAGTAGAGTGACCTTTTACTGTCTTCTTCTCATCAATTTTTGGCTGGGTTTAAAGCAGATAGAACACTATAGAGACAGCATCTTTCATCTAAGTCTAGGAATCAGCCTCTATGTTCTCGGTTTGAACTATACAAAGGTCGACTCGTATTCCTTCTGTCTTGAATTAATAGAATGAAGAAGACATTAACAATATCCCACACCAAACTGCATGTATCTGTACCAATGTGTAGAAATTATATAATAATAATAATGATGATGATAATAATAATAATGATGATGATGATGATGATAATAATAATAATAATAGTAATAATGATAATAATAATAATAATGATTTCAAATTTTGCCACAAGGGCAACCATACTGGGGGCGGGGGATGAGTCAATTATACACACTCCAGTGTTTCACTGGTAGCTATTTTATCGATCTCGAAAGGATGAAAGGCAGAGTCGACCTCGGTCAAATTTGAACTCAGAACGTAATGATGAACGAAATACCGCTAAGCATTTCGCCCGACGTGCTAACACTTCTGCCAGCTCACCGCCTTCATAATAACGATAATAATAATAATAATAATAATAATAATAATAATAATAATAATAATAATAATAATAATAATAATAATAATAATAATAATAATAATAATAATAATAATAATAATCTTTTCTACTAGAGACACAAGGTCTATAATTTTTTTGGAGTGGGTGGGGAGACCAGTCGATTATATCGACTCCAATATTTCACTGATACTTGATTTATCGACTCCGAAAGAGATGAAACACAATCATTTCTACGATGAGCAAAAGGTACGAAATTTTGGGGAATGGGGCTAGTCAATTACTTCGACCCCCAATATTCGACTGGTACTTAATGTACCGACCCTGAAAGAGATGAAAGGCAAAGTCGTTCTAGGCGGCATTTGAACGTAAAGCCGAACGAAATGCTGCTAAGCGTTTTCTCCGGCTTGCTAATGATTTTAACAGTGGTTCTCATGGCTTCTGTTATTAACGGATTGTTAGTGTTATTATGTATGTTTTCTCTTGATGTAAAATCTGTGCTGCAGCAAATATTCTGTTCGATACTACAGACGTGCTTGTCAGTTGCTTGACCTTAACCAGTTGAACATGTCCCTTAGTGGTTGACGATATGTGCGTCTCTGATTATGACCAGTAGAAGTGGGGAAGCATCATAGATATGCGTTGAGAGGAATTTGTGGTGATGGGGGGGTTCAATAATCCACCACTAGAAACATAGCTGTTAAATTCATCATTCTTAAACAAGTTATTCAGGGGCCTTTTGAGCTGGATGGGCTACTCGACCTGACAAAAATTCTAAATGAGTTCCAACCTAATTACGAACCAAGCTTACCCCCCTCTCTCTCTGCTCTCTCTTGTCTCTCCCCCTCTCTCTCTCTCTGCTCTCTCTTGTCTCTCCCCTCTCTCTCTCTCTTCTATATCTCTCCCTCTTTTCTTTCGAATACAAACACACACACAAGGACATACGAAACCATTCCTCCATTTTCACTTGCAGCGGAAAATGGAGGCATCTAAGCTGTTCTATGTGGAGGCGTGGAAGTCGTACACGGCTTAAAATATGAGAGTTGAAATGCAAAGAGAGGTAAAAATCAGAATAGAAAAAGCTTCAAAGTCTGAAAGCTCAGAATAACAAATTCTGAAATGCTTTAAGAA
>NC_068992.1:24056887-24058197 GCF_001194135.2 Octopus bimaculoides
AGTGTGAGAAATGTCAGCGAATAAAAGACAATGTCTACGCTTCATGAATATTTCAATTGACGTGAAATGAACTATTTAATATAAGTAATTAAAAAATTAGTAGAAATACTTAATTGCTTAGTAATTAAATTAATGACATAAATATACACTCCGACACACAGTAAGACTTTTGCTAAATAATTTAACTGAAGTATCTCTCTCTCATTCTCTGTCTCTCTCTCTCTTTCCCATCCTGTTTCATTCATGGTTTTTTTTCTCTCTCACATATTCTCTCCAGACGTCTTTGTTTCTAACATCTCTGTCTATATCTCCACACAGATTCTTTTTCCCGCCTTTGAGATAGTGATGTGCGTGTGAGAGAGTGAGTGAATGTGTGAGTGCGTGTGTGTGAATGTGTGTATGTGAGTGTACGTGAGTGTGTGAGAGAGTGGGTGAGTGTGTTAGTGCGTATGTGTGAGTGTGTGTGTGTGAGTGCGTGTGTTAGTGTGTATGTATGTGTATGTGTATGAGTGAGTGTGTGTTAGTACGTATGAGTGAGTGTGTGTGTATGTGTGTTTGTGTGTGTGTGTGTGTGTGTGTGTACATACTTGCTGAGTATCCCGTTGTTGCCTTTATTTCCTTTTTTCCCCACCCCTCCCTCAGGTCATGGTCTGTCATGACTTCTCCGATGGATCGGCCTCTTAATCAGGACAGATATCCACGTTATTTGGGGCAATTTATGATGTCTCAATAAATTAAGTTTTTTTTTTCCATTTAGCTCATAGACGTCTGTGTTTGTCCCCCTAGCATTGATTGACAACCGATGCTGGTGTGTTTATGTCCCCGTAACTTAGCGGTTCGGCAAAAGAAACCAACGGAATAAGTACTAGGTTTACAAAGAATAAATGCTTGTGTCGATTTCTTCTACTAAAACCCTTTATGACTGTACTCCAGCATGGCCGCAGTCAAATGACCAAAACAAATGAAAGACTAAAAGAACATACACACATCCATTTGTACATACGTACATACATGTATACATACACACATACATACACACATACATTCATACATACATAACGTCACAAAATCTCTTATTGTGTGTGTGCATTTGCCTGTGTCTGCATGCGTAGGAATGGCTGTGTGGTAAGTAGCTTGCTTGCCAGCCACATGATTCCGGGTTCAGTCCCACTGCGTGGTTCCTTAAGAAAGTGTCTTCTGCTATAGCATCGGGCCGACCAAAGTCTTGTGAGTGGATTTGGTAGACGGAAACTGAAAGAAGCCCGTCGTATATATATATATATATATATATATATATGTATATATATATA
>NC_068992.1:24062378-24062643 GCF_001194135.2 Octopus bimaculoides
CGACAGCTGATGACCTTGGTGAGAGAGACAAAAACCTGGCAAACCTTATATCTTCTTTTCCAGTGAAATTCTTCACTGATATTGAAAAGGTGAAAACAAGCAATGTTAATTCTCGCCAACCACAGCTATTTTTAGCCCCTTTTCGGTCAGCGAAAGTTCGAAAACGGCAGGATAGGAGTGTACCGACCGACCCATCTTGGCAGGGGGTAGGGTAGCACAATGAGGTATGGTATTTGGGATGAATAGGAGAACAAGAATTGGCGGA
>NC_068992.1:24062653-24063304 GCF_001194135.2 Octopus bimaculoides
GGAGTGTACCGACCGACCCATCTTGGCAGGGGGTAGGGTAGCACAATGAGGTATGGTATTTGGGATGAATAGGAGAACAAGAATTGGCGGAAAAAGCAGTTAGCAGAGAATTTTGGCCAGTGGAGTTCTGGTAGCCAGCGGAGCAGTCGAGCGGTAGCAGCTAGCCGAGGCAGTTGGGTTGTAGCAGTCGTCCGAAGCGGTTGAGGGACAGCAGTTTGCCCGTGGAGGTGAAGCAGTTGTACAGAGATGTAGAGAGAAGAATTATAAGTCTTACGGATAAAGCTATGGTCAGCAGAAATGTATAGAGAGGGACAGAGAGAGACGGAATTGTAGTGGCAGACTGCCCTGGTCAGTGGAAGTAGCAGACCTGAAGGAAACGAACTTCGTTGTTGGTAAATGCTTTTATATTATTTTAGAGAAAAAGAACTCTGAGTTGTTAACTGTGTTGTTAAATGCTTCTAAAAGAAAGGAAAAGAAAAGAAATATAAAAGAAAGAAGCAGAAGGACTTTGTTGTCAAATGAAACTTGAGACACGAACTTTGCGATGTAAAAATGATTGAAAAGCTTATAATTGTTTGGAAACTTTGTCAACGTTATTGAATTGTTATGCCATGTATTGGAATTGTTATTATGTAATGCTCTATTCTAATG
>NC_068992.1:24063603-24063985 GCF_001194135.2 Octopus bimaculoides
TATATATATATATGTATGTATGTATGTATATACATACATACATACATGCATACACACACACACACACATATATATATATATATATATACATACACATATAAATATATTTATACATGTGTGTGTACATACATATATATATATAAGGAGAATTCACAAAAAAGCAAAAGACGAAGACAGGCGGTGTAGAAAACAAACAGATGTATTAGAATAACGCTCGGGAAGTGAAAATGTCTTCAATGTTTCGAGCCTACATTTTCCACAAAAAGGAACACACAGAGAAACAAGGAGAGAAAAAAAAAGAGAACGTGTAGTGGCTACACACACACACACACACACACACACACACACACACACACACACACACACACACACATATACTGAG
>NC_068992.1:24063995-24066079 GCF_001194135.2 Octopus bimaculoides
CACACACACACACACACACACCCACACACACACACACATATACTGAGAGGAGACGCTGAGGGAAGGATACAGAATGGGTGGATAAACACTAATATGTGTATATATTTTTTTGCCCATACAACTTCGTATACAAGTGCATGTGGGTGATACAGTTTTTTATGCTTGGTTCACAAAAGAGCTGCAGGCTGTTTTATTAAACACGTCACCTCGCATTACATGAGATAGTATCTGTCATGCCATCAGAAAAATTCATTTGCAGGCGTTCATTCTGCTAAACTTCCGCTAGTGGTTATCTAGATTTTTTTTCACATGTATTGCAATATGTGTTTTTTATTATCGTAGAGTAACTTTTGTGGTGGTAACCGTATTAGGATCATAGTCTTAAGAAATATATTCTACTAATCAATAATTGATTATTACATTTTAAAATTTTATACATTGACACTATTCATGCGACTAATAAATCACACGAGTGATTGATTTCTCTAAAAATTTGGTCTTCCGGAATTTCTTTGGTATTTTTTCTCATTTTGTTTTGTGTATTGTATTGACTCTACGTGTCCTCTCAAAAGTAGACCTCGTACATGTGTTATAAATCAGCATTTAAAAAAGTCGGTGGATCGGCAGAAAAAAAAAAAAGATACAGCACTCGACACTATGTCTTGCAATATGTTTCACAGGCTTGGGGATTCTGGTTTCAAATCCCGCTGAAAGCACTCTTTGCGTTTATCCTTCCTGGACGATAGATTAAAATACAATACCTTTACTAACGCGAATCAAGTACCGCATTTAATTTATATATGAGTCGCATTATTTTAAACATGAAGTGCGACTTATACGCGGGGTAAGTTTGAGTATGAACTTTCGTTCCAGGATTTAGCATAAGGTTAGAGTGCGTCTTATACAGAGACGCGATTTATACACCAGTGTAACTTATACACGATAAAATGTGGTGATTTGTAGCCTCATCCTAATATATGAATAATTCGACATTTATTATAGAAAATGTTGTATTCACATGCAATGACCACAATCAACTAGCCGGGACAAGCAAACCTAAGATCGAAATAAATGCTGCATAATATCATAATAATTCTTCTTTTGTTGCTGATTAAATTTAAGAAAGCTTTATCTCCAGTGAACACGCATCTCTGGAGAGAAATATTAAAACACTGAAGCTTTGGTGGACTGTAATATTTAACAATCACATATTTAAATAAGTATACGGCACTAAATATGAATATTTGGAGACGACCATCTCAAGGCATATGTTCAAATTTCTCGGAATCTGCAATGAAATATGGTGATTGCTCTACAACAGAGAAAGTTGAAACAATATTCAAATGTTTGAGAAATAAATTTTTCTCCAACTTTCAGAGATGACTGAGTTATGTAAATCGACAAATTTTCATGTAAGCTGTTCGTCGTTGCTATTTCTCTCAAAATAATACAAAACAAAAGAAAAGCAACGGAAATTTTTGTGAGTTAGCAACATAATGAGTTTAATGTAATACTATAAAACGTAATTAGATAGTGTTGGATGATATGATCCCTCAACAACGATCCATCAAAACAACGAAAAGCTTGGATGTTTTTTTTTTCCGTTTTTGCTATATTGGCACAGAAGTCAACTTAATCATAAGGTAAATATATTTTTTCGTTATTGTGATCCATGGATATGCCCGCGTGAGAGTGCTTGTGTGCGTGTGATGCAGTTTGCTTTGAATCATGGGAAACATAAAAGAGACAATGGCTGAGAAATCCACGCCAATGCTTTGAGGAATTTTGTTAATATAGCGTAAAACTCGTCAAATAATCTCGATATTTCAAACAAAAAAATACTCCACTCATTGAATTAGAAGAACAGGAAAGATGTCTGAGTTTGTTGAGGTTCAATTGTTATATGATATCTAACTTTTGGCCTATTAGAAATAACGGCTAAATCTATCTCAGGGTATATTAGATTACGTAGTGTAACACATACTATTTGAATATAAGATAAGTTTGTCATAGTCGGAATGTCGGTGGTCATACTTTTTAACTGGTCATCTGTCATTGGTGATCTGTGACTAAAGAACAACGAC
>NC_068992.1:24068703-24070945 GCF_001194135.2 Octopus bimaculoides
AGTCATAAAAGTAACAGAACGCATTCTTCCAGTTTCTGAGTATAATAGACGGTTGGATACGAAATTCGACCAATGATAACCCATAATCTTATGAGGCGTCCTGATACCAAAAGTGTTCAGGCGGTTCCTAAGGAGCAGGATAGGGAGGACCAGAGACCAGAAGAGCTGAATCATTGTCATTCTGCTCGGGTATCGATAGCGCCAGTGCCAACTACCCTTCTCCAGTGAGTGCACAAATACACGTAACCACTTGCCAGTCAGGATGAATTGTCTTTCGTTGTTCATCGTGGTATGACCCATTATTCTATATTCTACAGTTCAACTAAATGTCAGAAATAGTTAGGAATTCTTGGTATAATAACTAACTTATATTACACCGGAGACGAATTATTGCCCCTTTAGGCATTTATGAATAAATGTGACTAATTGTGTATGTATGTAAGAAGAGAGAGAGGAGAAAAGAAACAGTTCCTCACTAGCATTCTCCAAATTTTGCCTCATAGAGATGATATCTCTTCTGACTGTTCTTTCTACAGCAACTTCAAAGGCTTCTACTCTTCAGAACTGGCTGCACTTGTGCCACCTTTATTCAGGTACACTCTACTAACCCAGCTCTCTTATCCCATCATCCATATTGTGTCTAGCCTGTATCGATAACTACACATTATCCTTACCCTCAAGAACGTGATTCGCCTAGAATTCCCTCCCTCTTCATGTTTTTATGAAGCTGTCAACTTGCATCTATTTAAGAGGCAAACTGCTCCCATCAATCGCATCGGCATTAACCTTTTGCCTGTTCTGTGTTTCCCATGTGATTCACAGAACGTCTTTCCCTGCTGTCCATGCATCCCATAGGATTCTCTTCGCAGTTTATTACAATCACAAGCGTAACATGGGATTTATGAAAGAAAACCTTATATCACTCAGAGTGTATGGATTAAGATCTGTTTGAAAACAAACAAGGACAGCTTTATGTAAATGCATTGGACATGCAAAGGGTTTGAAGGCTTGTAATAACTATGAACGCAATTCTCCGTTCCCTAAACCAAACCAGCTTTTTTGAATAGTAACAAACAAGACAACAGAGAATTACAAAGTGGAAAGAATTTGAGAATTTGACACTTGGATTTCCAATTTTACACATGCAGCATGTGACACAATTAAACTAGCAATCAAATTGTCATTGATGTGCTTCATTATCGGACTAAAAACACATTCTAAATACTTCACAAATTAAACGAATAGAAATATCGTTGTTGGAAATAATTAAACAAAGTTGGATTGAAAATAAAACAAAAATAGGGAAAGTTTAATCAAGACAAATTGATTTTAACGATTAATTGTGCAGACGTGATCAAATTAGATTGTCTCCGAGGACAAGACAAATATAGTATTATTGCTGTTTCGTTTAGTATAGTGTGAAGAAACGAGTAAGTGAATTAATTATAACAAGAACTCGTGATACAGATTCGTGTGTCTAAGTATGTGTGGTTTTGTTTGCATGTATTTGCCTGTTAGTATATTATTTTGTATATGTGTGTGTCTGTATTTGTGCGACTGCATGATTTTGTGTGTGTGTGTGCATGCGCGTGCGCGTGCGTTTTTGCGTGTATCGTTTTGACATCGTTTTGAAGAATTTCACTTAAGGCATCAGAATAATTCTGAGAATTCGAACAATAAGGTAAACAGATATGAGTCTTCAATAAACGAGTATCCAATGCTTGGCAGCCATTATTCCTACCAATCTTCTTTGTAGTGCATTAAGAAACCCTATCATCTTCCTATAATGGATCCGAGATGTGAATGGAATTATAATAGATCTTGTATCAATGAGGGTTTCTTAAATACATTATACGAGATTTGAGCTTGCCGCAGATAAATTATTATATATCGTTATTGTATATCGTTACAAAATGTTAACTTCTGCAGAGTGAAACCATAACTAACTTTATAGTCTGGTCTACTTGCCATCAAGTCGTAGCAAGACACTGCCGGTAAGAATTCCATGGATGTCTAAACAAATAAATACATTTTTTTTTTTTACCTCAACCCCGGAATGGAAAAATAAATACTATACACGCTTGATTTATATATGGACGTATATTTGTCCCTGTTCGTTCTCTCTGCCACCTCTCATTCCCTGTATCTGTCCATGCATACATATATGTATGTATGTATGTATGTATGTATATATATGTGTGTGTATGTATGTATGTATATATATATATATATATATATATAT
>NC_068992.1:24071011-24073599 GCF_001194135.2 Octopus bimaculoides
TGTACATACATGTTAAGTTCGATGGGGTATTTGAGGACACTTTACAATTAGTATAGTACTCTCTTCGAACCAACTAAAAGGGTTTTTTTCTTTCACATTCCCCACGGCAGATAAAATGCTAATATATAAAATTAAAAGACATACAGCCATTGGTGTCTTATCTTCAAGAACAGCTATTTAGGAATTGCCAGATTTTTAAATGCTACAAGATATTTTCTTTACCAAGCTCAGATGGAATTGGAAGTCTCTGGCGGGAATATTTCAACTGTATCAGAGGAAAAAAAAGACATTCTAAAAATATATTCATTGCAAGGACACCGCCATTCATTCAATTGGCTGATGACGATACTGATGGCGATCCGAGAAACTCAAAGAAGGCCATCGCCAAAGAACTTCAGGTGTCGGAGCGGCTTATCAGAACAGTAGTGCACGAAAAAGTTCGACACAAGTCGTATGTTCTGCGCAGAGGATAATTCATACCTACAAAGACATAGAGAAACAGTTTGATCCGAGCTAAGCGGTTACTTGCATAGGTTAAAATCTCTCATGGACATAGCAATCTCGAGATATTCTTTGATGAGGAAATCTTCGACCGAGGCCAAAAGTCTGAAAGGAGAAATGGCAAGTGGTTATGTGTAAATTCTTCTGAAGTCCTCGAAATGATGCATTCTAAGTCTCCAACAAATGGGTGGCTTTAGGAGTGGTATGTATCAAAGGATATGTCATGCCACTTCACATCTTTCCACAGAGTCTAAGAATTTATGTCGCTGGAGACAATTGTTTAGCTCTGGATGGATTAAATACCCTGTGGAAGGCAGTAGAAATCTCAAAAACTCAGCAACCGCTTGCAAATACACGCCCGCGCTCACACAAACTGACAAAATCATACATACACATACACGCACACTCGCACGCGCATACACAGCCACATATATATATTCGATCGCACATACATATTATATTTGTTTTCTTTAGTCACTGTATTTGCTGCGCTATGGCGCTTAGGGAAAACTCCCTAATAGCGGTGGGTGTTAAAACCCCTGAAGTTTATAGACCAGGCGAGACAACTCGCCTCGAATAGAACAAAGACTGATAGAATGGATACTGATATTTTGCTAGTGTTGTGGCGTATCACGACCTCTTGTCTGGTCTATGACTCTCACGTGTTTTAACACTCAGGGTTATTAAGCAGTTTTCTCTGAGCGCTAGACCGCAGCAAATACGGGGATTAAAAAAAACATATTCGTAGTATATGTGCGATCGATAATATATGTGTGTGTGCGCGCGTATGTCTGTGTGTGTTATCCATCATTACTGGTTCGATCCAAGGTGACTTGTCTCGTCTGGTGTATGACTTTTGTTCGGGAGTTTTCACTTAGCGCTAAATCGCAGCGAACACGGCAAATAAACCACACACATATAGTGTGCGTGCAAATGCTAATATTTACATTACTATTACTGCTTTGAATTTAATACACACTCACATATCACGGTTCTTCAATATCATTCCAAAATACCTGAGAAACCTGCACGGTGTGGATAAAGTTGTCTTCAAAACAAAACTGAATCTCCACCTGTCAAGGGTTCCAGGTGAGCCTACCTCATTGCAAGAAACACGGATGAGGGCAACAGGCATCAAACACTCTCATTCACAAACGCCATATATCAGAGGAGGTTTCAAACAATTGTGTAGCACAACCAAAAGTGTTGCCCCAGCATGACCGCAGCTTTAAAGCTGAAATAATTTAAAGAATTTATATACACACATATGTATTTATATGTGTTCGTATATATAAGTATATATATAACTAATTATCTATATGTATACAGTACATATATATGCGTGTGTATGTATATATACGCATATTGTATACATGTATACATTCTGGCACATTAATAGCGTTTTGTTTGAATGCGAAGACAATTATTTTACTTAGAAAATTACTATTTTTAAATCTCACAACGTGAGATATTCAGCAACAGTACTTTGTAGTAAAGATTGTTTGCCAGCATAACATGGCAGTCCTGGTTTAGGAATAATGTCTCCTGGGGCTAAATTACAGCAACATTAGTCCTAAACCAGGACTGCCATGTTATTTTGGCAAACAATCTTTACTAGAATTATTTCACTGTTCGCGAACATATTATGTATAAGGATAAGATATGTATATCGGTCTCTTAGAATAGTGCCGCCTATAATATATATAGATATGCACTACAGTTCTATATTTAAGAGATGAGGAATTATGTACGTTATTTACATTAGTTACATATCTATCAAATAGGATGCATATACTGTACAGATCAGAACAGCAGTGAAACACAATACCACGCTTCTATAATTTATGTACAAATCAAAATAGTGACGGCTAAAATCTACAGATATATTCTACAGTAAGTAATTGCATACATGCTCGCTTGTATAGTCTATTATTTATTACCTTAAAAGATATAATTACCAGGTGTTAGGAATTGTGCAGTGCATAGATATATGCGTGAACAAACACACACACACACACACACACACACACACACACACATACATACATACATATATATATATATATATATATATATATATATATATA
>NC_068992.1:24074102-24074835 GCF_001194135.2 Octopus bimaculoides
CACACACACACACACACACACACACACACACACACACACACACACACACTGCATATATATTCATACACATGTACGCACACATCTATTCATTCACAGTTCTAGCTCATCCAGTTTAGTCTACTGAAATTCCATCTATTTTAACGACCAGTTTCATCGGTGCCAGAGATTTGTTGCAATTATTTTCTCATCATTTTACGCAGGCGTTAGGTTTGTTGAAGATAATAGATAATTTGGGACCTAGTGATCCACCACTCCATCCTACTCCCTACCCGCACCCTTTGCTAAACTCTGCTAACTCCCGCCCCTACTAACACCCACACCTCTGCTAGCCCATCAACCCCTCCATGTTTGTTTAGAGAAGTGGAGATTGCATGTTTCTCAGCTTATTTTACTTTCAAATGTTTTCCGTTTCTGTCTGTGTGTTTCTCTCTCTTCACACCATATATGAGTGTGCATGTACGCATATGTATAATATATATATATATACAGGTATAGCTGTATGGTAAGAAGCTTGCTTCACAACCGCATGGTTCCGAGTTCAGTCCCACTGCATGGCATCTTGGGCAAGTGTCTTCTAGTATAGCCTCGGTCCAACCAAAGCCTTATGAATGGATTCGGTAGATGGAAAGTAAAAGAAATCCGTCGTATATGTGTGTGTGTGTGTGTGTGTGTGTGTGTGTGTGTGTGTGCATTTGGGTGTCTGCGCTTGTCCCACCACCATCGCTTGACAATC
>NC_068992.1:24074845-24083762 GCF_001194135.2 Octopus bimaculoides
GTGTGTGTGTGTGTGTGTGTGTGTGTGTGTGTGTGTGTGTGCATTTGGGTGTCTGCGCTTGTCCCACCACCATCGCTTGACAATCGATGTTGGCGTGTTTACGTCCCCGTAACTTAGCGGTTCGTCAATAGAGACAGATAGGATACATACTAGGTTTACAAAGAATAAGTCCTCGGGTCGATTTGTTCGACTAAAGGCAGTACTCCAGCATGGCCGCAGTCAAATGACTGAAGCAAGAAAACGAATCGAAAAAGAAGCGATACATGTGTAGATGCAATACAGTTCGCAAAATATTTTGCTATTTTCTCGAAGCTTTCATTGAGCAACAGACGATTCCCAACAACAGTGAGAAAAATCAGTCCGATCTAATGTTAAAAGTTATCAACGATGTCGCTGGAGAGCACATGGAACCATGTGAACTTAATTACTGGAATATAAATACACTTATATACACAGCCGCTGGTACTCTTAAAGAACACCTAGGAGAAATCTACAGTGGACAAACAAACGAAATTACTAAACGTAAACAGCCTAGATGGAAAACAAAACTTGAAGAAAACATCAACAACGTGTGCCGCCATATCGGATGGTTAACTACAACAATAAAATGTAAGGAGGAAAATGAGTTTACACCAACTCTACCTTAGAAAAAAATTAGCGAAACTTTATGGCAACTCTTCACACCGAGCTCTTGAGGGAATGCTCATCACTTTAAGACATGAACTCAGGATGACGAGCGAGAAAATTCGCTATTGCATGAGAGCTTTTGAACGAGCCAGTATCAATCGCAACTTTGCTTCCAACCCTCAAGCATTATACAGAGAGATGAGGAAGGAAAACATTATCGTTAAGAAAGCTTTCTACCCAGAAGAACTACAATCATTCCAGTCAAAAATTTAGAACGAAAAGCAGGATTTCGACTTGAATGCATCAGGGTTAAATGCAATTCAAAGAGAATACTGTAACAATAATAGCAGTAAAACATACAAAACTGATGCAGAAACCTTCGCTATAGCAGTAGGCAAACTGCAGAATAGGAAGGGAACTGGAAGGGACCTAATAGTTGGATATTGGTACAAGAAGATAACATTTTATAGAAACCAATTGATATGTATGTTCAAAAGGACTATGGAAGGACAGAGTGATATACCAAATTGGCTTCCTACAACAAGGACAAATCTTGTTGACAAAAATGAAATCACTGAGATGGCAGGAAACTACAGGCCCATTGCTTGCCTAAACATTATGTACAAACTGTACACAAGTTGCCTGAACCACTTTCTCCATGAACATTGTGAGTCGAACAACATTGTGACTGATGAACCGGCTGGTGGAAAGAAGGGAATGTAGGGATGTGCCGAACAACTGTCTGAAGTAAGAAAACAGCGTAGAAACCTTGTGACAGTATGGCTTAACTATAAGAAGGCATTGGACTCTATCCCTTATCCATGAATGTTGAAGTGCCTACATCTGTCAAATGTATCTACCACCCTAATTGTTTCTATAGAGAGACTCACAAAGACATGGACAATAATTGTCACCCATCCAAATGGGAACAGAATAATTATTTCAGATACTATAGGCATTTCAAAGGGATTATTCCTGGGAGATAGTCTTTCTGTACTTCTTTTCCTTTTGGAACAGAATCCATTATCATTCCTACTGCAGATAACAAATGGTCACATGCTAGGCTCTTCAACTGCTTAAAATACCAGTGTAACTCATAACTTCTTTGTAGACGACCTCAAGATTTAGGCTAAAAGTGTTAACAATGCCAAAAAAAAAAAAAGAAAAACAACTGGAATTAATAACATTTTCAACTGATATGGGCATGGAATTTGGCCAAAATAAATGTTCATATTTGGTTATAGAACGTGGAAAGTCAGTCCTCCAAACCCAAAACCTGTGCATCAACGGTCCTCTATTTCCCCCATTCCACACGAATGTTACAAGTACCTAGGCATAGACGAAACTATATCATATGAAGGTACTGTGAATAAAGATTTAGTCACCCAAGAATATTACACCAAACTTAGGAAAATATGGCAATCGGATGTCTCCTCTTACAACAAAACAATATCCCACAATGCATCTGTAGTACTAGTACTGATCCCAACATTTGGGATACTTGATTGGTCTGTAGAGGAAATCCACTCCATAGAGTTGGCAGTGCGTTCCTCAAGAAACACTCTTTTCCTGATGATCTCCTATGCAGTCCCAAAACAGCTGGGCTCTCTTAGGAAATCTACTCCATAGATATCACAACGCGAAAAATCTTGACAACAACTGAGAACTTCTACAGAAACAGTGATGTTGACAGAGTCTGCTTTAGACGAAATGAAGATGGTAGAGGACTGAGATCAGTGCGACGGCCTTCGGATGCCGTATGGTATCACTCAGGCAGCACCTGGTAAACAACAGCAGCAAAAATGAATATATTAATGCAGTGCTGAAAAGGGAAGTGAGCAACACTGTACGAGTTGGCAGTGAACTCCTTAAGAAACACTCTCTTCCAGATGAGCCCCTATGCTGTCTCAAAACAGCTGGGTTCTCTTACCTCAGAGAAGACCTGGATGGAAAGCACTCAACACACAAAAAAAAGGCCACGTTGCCCGCAAGCTTGGAGAAGACAGTAGAATTGACATGAAGCGCAGCCTCTCTTCGACACAAGACCACTACATCACATCAAACTTTGAAGGCTATGCGATTACAATCTACGAAGAGGACAAATCCCAAAGTGCAACTGCATGTGTAGGCTATGCCATGTTTCTGTTAAAGATATCATGCATGCGTTTAGCAGCTGTCCTAAAACATTGTCATGGTACTACCTCCCTATGCGGCACGACGATGGTGTTGCTAAAACTATTTACAATGCTAACCGCAAAAAAGACTGTCCTGAAATAAACTTAGAAAAGCCCTCTGTTATGGAATACATTCATAAACACAAGCTCAAGGAATGCTGGTGGAATATTCCCATCAAAACTTCTGTCAAATGTAAACATTAGAGGGCGGATATTGTTGTTTGGGACAGAGGGGCAAAGATATGTACCGTCATAGAGGTCATCTGTCCTGCAGATATAAATATCTTTTTGAAAATCAAAGAAAAGGTGGATATCTATGGACAATAGTTGTGCTCCTTCTTAATTTTCTCTTAATTAAGGAAATTGCGCAGAGTAAATTAGCCGGAGCAAGTTGTCCTAGAACCGTTTTAATTCGTAAGTCTTGTGATCATGGTATCAAAATAACATTGCCAGTGATTTCTTTTAAGAAGAATTTTAGTCTTGAATTCACATAATCTCTGAAAATGCCTTGGATTTTCATTCTCATGAATCATTGTTGAACTATTAACATTAATCATATCTGCAAGATAATCATTAATCATTAATCAAGTTCAGTAAGACAGGATTGTGTTTTCCCACACATCAACAATAGAACACACTATTTCTAGGCTCTTATCAATTTTCGCTTATGTGCCAAAATTTCACAAATTTCCAATGAGTGATCAATCAAGTTGTATTAAAGATTACAAGTTCTAAATTTTGATTTATTCAAATCAATTCAGAAGTTCTGCAATATCACAGTTACCTGGCTATTAACGTCAAGTTGCCTCTTAACTTTCAAATTGTTGACTTTTTCATTGATTATTATAATATGTCTAAGACCAATTTCTTAGATATTTTCATAACCTTCATTTGCAATTCAGTTTCTTTTTCCCTTTCTTTAAAAAAACTTTTTTTAACATTTAAAACACGTTTTGCCAAATGCACATTGTGGTGTTGCATGCATATATCTTTAAAAGTGACATTACAACCAGATTCACACTTGTTTCTGTTAACACAGGATACATTGATATCATCATGATACCGTTTTTACCTTTTGTTTTTCGGTCATTGGATATGCAGAGAGCATCTGAAGCGCTTAAATGGATGCATTAAACTTCGGATATTCTAATGACTTTATACAGGGCTCATATGAGTGCATCCTTTTAATGTGTTCTGAATCATAGCATCTTTGGAATTATGTTCTTTTGTTAAATTCTATTTCATTTTTTTTTTCTTTTCAGATTCACAAGCGCAATCTATCTCACTATCATGAGAATAACTTTGATTTGATTCAGTGAGATTTCGATGTTATGATAAGAGCCTGGCTCTTTCAGCCATGTCGATAAGGCTGCTGACGAACAGTGGATATTGTTGTAGATCTTATATTGATAAAGTTCATTATCTCAAGTTCCGGATTTTCTCCTATTACGAAAACTTTTCGTTTGACCATCACATCTACCATCAACCCACGAATCCATTTTCGCCGCCCAATATTCCTGGAAGGATCATGGGGCCAGAGTCCTCCGACACCACTTTCATAGAGCCTATCAAAAGCAATCGGTATTATGATTTCATGCTAACTCCCTAGTGTAAGCAATTGAGACTGGATATTCACCAACCATCTAATTCTTGGTCTACCCTGAGGTCTCCTATTCGTTAGCTCGGCTTCAAGAAAGAATCTCTCATGCATTTGAAAAACTTAACAAGCATACTTACTTTTGATAAAACAAATCTGTTATTTCCTTTACTAATTTGTGGTTAGAATTTCCTTTTTCTTTTGTTGTAACAGAAAACTATCACAGTTATGCATTTCTCGTATCTGAATCTTTCAATGGAAGTTTTGTTTTCTAAATCATCACGCTATCATCGACTTCATTCGAAAACGACATAATAGCGTATATTGTGCTGCCTTTATCCAAGTAAAACCGTAACGGCAAGATCTATCTATTGTTCGGACACTTTATTCAACTGAATTGTTAAAACACTGATATTGGGTTAGTTGCCATATTAAATAGTTGTAATCACATGCAAAATACATGCAACTCTGTTAATCTAGAAAGCAGACAGAAATAAACAATTTTAAAACCTAATAAAACCGAACCCGAGGCAGCAACAAATCCATAATTTTCTTCACGCGCTTAAACACTGGAATCTAGTTCAACGAGGCACAAACACTATATTAAATACTTTGCGTGGATCATACCAGCCCTTTGTGAATCCCCAATCATTTTACAGCAAACCACAAGAAAATACGAACAACACCAATCAGAGTGCTTTGCATCATAACACGTTTCACACAAACCCCAACAACATATCTTAATGAAACCTAGTACTAGAAATGTAAGCCACTGTGCACAGAGTATACTTTGTTTTTGAAGTAAATTTTAACCCCGCAGTTTGCTATTTGAAAGATATAGGTCACTGATGACGAACCAACTTTAAATACTTAGCACGCCAAGACATTATTCTGCTATCCTAATATACAAGGTTTTCCACTCAGACCTGACAAACATGAATCATAAACACATACTCACAAGAAAAAGATACCAAATCAATGGCTCCACAGCTTCCGAATGCTCTGCTGCGATGCACATCACTAAAGACAACAGCAGAAAAAAGGCAGGCATCACCCGTCAAGCTCTAGTTAAGTCCACCTCTAGAATTATAATTGATTATAAGCACTGAAGTGTGGTTAAGAAGATCTCTCTGCGACTACGTGGCTCCATATTCTGTCCTACTGCGTGACACGTTAGGCAAATGTCTTCAGCTATATTTCTTTACAGACCAATGCTCTCTGAGTAAATTTGGTAAAAAGAAACTATAGGGTAACCCATTACATTATTTATATATATATATGTGTGTGTGTGTGTGTGCGTGTAAGAAACAATTTTAGAATAATAGTCATTACATATAATTCCTTTATTGGAACAAATATGGCTTACAGCTGTTTCTAGTAGTCATTATAGGTACATTACTGATAGGTTTACTCAACTGGTATATTGATCAATTGAAGTAAATTGAACGATCTAAGAAAATTAATACTATTTTCGTCAGACATTTCTGGGAATAACAAGCAGAGCACTTGAGGAATGGCTATTGTGTGAGGAAGATAGGGGAAGAGTAACTAGTTGGAAACTTGATTCCAAACAAAATGATTTTTATTTTTAATATTCGAAAGAATTTCGAACCGTTTTCCATCAAATTCATAACGATGTATATTGTGCTGCTCTTATTCAAGTAAAACGTTAACGGCACGTCGTTCTATCTTATGCTCAGACATTTTATTCTACTGCATTCCTAAACACAGACATTGAACTGGTAGCCATTTTCATTCAAGTGAAGCTGACCTGGTGATACAAAAAACAAAATCAGATTCGTCAGCGATTCTGAAGATTTGAACCTATAACCATCTCTTTTCTAGAGTTTCAGCTATGACTTATATCGTTCTGAATTTATTATCAATTCTGGAAAAAGTTGTTTTAAAATATTGTTTTTCAAGAGGGTTGTGAAGAAACAAAGTTCGGTTTGGAGGGTAAGAATGATACGAAATGCTTCAAGGCGGTGCCCCAACATGGTTGCAGTCTAATAACTAAAACAAGTAAAACGTAAAAGAATTACAAAATGTAGCAATATTATACGCATTAAACTAGATTAAATAAAATTAAGTCCATTAAAATACACCCATTAAATTAAATCCGTTAAATTAGGTTCATTGAAACAGATCCATTAAATTAGATTCATTAAACTAGATCCACAGTGAATTAGCCCTGATCTGTTCAGACTTGTATGCTGTCTCAACAATGAAACTCAAATAAGGCGCATTGTTTCATAGACCTCACCTTCAGACGACCTAACCAATTAACAACTATACTCATCTTTTAAGACCACGTGGACATGCAAGGGACAATTTACCGCTGCAACAATTTCAAAACCATAAACTTACCCATACGATAACACGCGTATCTAATATATCAACAAAATATCCAAAACGTAACTCTACAACACATCTAAAACATAAGAAAAATTACTTCAGATATAACATTCGGATGTCAACATCGATAAATAATACTGATTGCCGGCATAGAAGCTAAGTTTCAAATTTGTGCTTACGAAGACGTGGTTGAATAAGTGGAAATAAAAAAAAAATTATGCTTGTATACATTTATACAAGCCTTCCATTACATCAATAAACCTCGTTAGTGTGTAGCAATGAGGAGGACTCTATCTTGTTTTATCTGCTAGAGGAAATTGTCTAAAATTACAGACTGCTGAGTAAAATATTGGTTTCAAATTTTGGTTCTGCGTCAGCAATTTCGAAGGAGTAAATCTTGAAAGAGAAAGTTGACATCGGAGGAATTTGAACTCAGGACGTAAAGACAGACGAAATACCGCTGAGCATTGTTGCCCGGCGTACTAACGATTCTGCCAGCTCGCCGCCCTAATAATATTAATAATTCTTTATATACTAAAGCCACAAGGCCTGAAATTTGGAGGGAGGTGAATAGTCGATTACATCGACCCCAGTGTTTCACTGGTACTTAAATTTATCGACCCTGAAAAGATGAAAGTCAAAGTCGACCATGGCGAAATTTGAACTCAGAACATGAAGACGGATGAAATACCGTTAAGCATTTTTCCCGGCGTTCTAACGATTCTGCCATCTCACCACCTTAATAATAATAATAATGATAATAATAATAATAATATTAATAATAATAATAATAATAATAATATTAATAATAATCTTTCTGCTATCGGCACAAGGCCTGAAATTTGGGAGAAGGGATTAAGTCGATTACATCGACCCAGTGCGTAACAGGTTGTTATTTGATCGACCCCAAAAGAATGAAAGGCAAAATCGACCGGCAGACGAAATACCGTGAAGCATTTTGCCCAGCGTTCTAATGATTCTGCCAGCTCAACACCTTAATAATAATAATAATAATAGTAATAATAATAATAGTAATAATAATAATAGTAATAATAATAATAATAATAAAATTGGTCTCAAATTTTGGCACGAGGCCAGCAATTTTGTGGGAGGATTAAGTCAATTGCATCGATCCGTCATTCAACTTGTACGTATTTTTCATCGGCCCCGAAAGGATGTAAGAGAAAGTCAACCTCAGCGGAATTTGAACTCAGGACGTAAAGACAGACGAAACCCCTCTAAAGTTAACGTTTCTGCCAGCTCACCGCCGCCGTACTGGTAAGTAAGATATTGAAGTACATGTTGAATAAATTAGTCCTAGATACAGTACAACTGGAAAGATAGGATAGCCACAAATGTAACGCTTACGGTCACAATTCTGTTCTTTCAAGTAAAGCTTACATACTGATAAACAAAAATAAATCAAATCAGTATTCACTTCTTAAGATTTGAAACCGTAAGCATTTCGTTTCTAGAATTTCAGCTTTGACTTATATTATCTGTTTAAGAAGTATTTTGTCAATCGACTGCCTCTTCCATCGTCTGCTGTTCACTGAAGCCACCATCACAGCCACATAAATGTATATAACCGCATACTAGAAGCTGATTGAGCGTCAAAAGAAACTGTTGCTAAGCTACGATTAGTAAAAATGTCAGGTAAATTTCTCTCAACACAATTGGCGACTGGCCATCAAGACGCTAGGCTATATTCCTTTTATTTCCTTTATGCCACATATAACCCCATCCAACCTCATCTATTCTTCGATTTCGGTCTGAAAATGGCCGTCCTTTTTACATTGTAAATGGATTTCTCTTTAAGACTCGAATGTTCTTTGGTGTGGAAACGGAAAATGCATAGAAAAGAGAAAAATATGAGCGTTTCTTAAAGATACCATTGATAACTAAGCAAAGTGTTTAAACCGGAACAAAATGCAAAAGCTTAACACTTAGGACGCCAAGGTTCTTTTCAATGAACATATTTGTAACGTTTATTCTGATTGGATGACGTGCTAGAACAGAGATCACTCTCCGCTTTCGAAGACAAAAATAGAGAACAGTTTCCTGTTACGGCATAAAAATATCAAAGATCATAAGTATTTCTGTTATTTTAAAATAGTACAAGTAATATCGTCAATGCGGTATTTATTCCACTCTCTCTCTCTCT
>NC_068992.1:24083997-24085011 GCF_001194135.2 Octopus bimaculoides
TATATATATATATATATATATATATATATATATGCACATGTATATATATGTATAATATATGTATATATATATATATATATATATGTATATATATGTACATATATATGCATATATATATATATATATGTACGTATATATATATATATGCATAGATGTATGTATGTATGTATGTATGTATACACACATGCACATACATACACGCATACATACATACACACACACACATACATACATACACACATACATACATGCATGCATACATAAATACATACATACATACTGGCGCCGTCAACATCAGACGTGCAGGTGTAGAGGACCGTTTAAAAGTGCGTTTTGAACGCCTTCCTCTTGAAATATGCCGACTTCTCCAGCCTAAATCGTTAACTAGTTTATTTCTCCAATAATTAATTAGATAAACGCCTTTTACTAGCCATGATATCGCTTTCCTTGACAGATTTTAAAATATGCAACTAGACTAGGTGGATTCTCGCTAACTCGATTATGGCTGAAGCTAACATCACCACTGACGAAACTAACAACGTCACCACCGATGAAAACAGAACTATTTCAGCAGTAAGTCATTTAAGAAGACGTAAATACTCTTCTCATTTTACTTGGACTCAACAACTAAGCCAAGATTTACTCCGGTGCTATGATAAAAACCCGAGATGACCCTTCAATCGGATACATGAATCAGTTAAAACAATACCGGGACGAAGCTCATCTCAACTTAAATACCTTCACGGCGAAACAGCTCCGACAACAAGCATCTTTTATAAAATAAAAACAAAAACAAATCAGCTGGTCCTCGATCCTCCCAAAACACTGAAAATGGGCCAAAAATCTGCCAGAAGCGGCGTAAAAAATACTGCAAACAAACCAATGCTCCCGTCATCACTAAGTTCGAGTGTGTCTCCAAATTTAGCTGACTCAGTAGCGAAGACTGCGGAATACATCCAACTCGAAAACATTTTTAACGTTACAATTCACAAAAGATTTTGCTATTTTCTCGAA
>NC_068992.1:24085021-24087225 GCF_001194135.2 Octopus bimaculoides
CAACTCGAAAACATTTTTAACGTTACAATTCACAAAAGATTTTGCTATTTTCTCGAAGTTTTCGTTGAGCAACAGACAATTCCCAACAAAAGTGAGAAAAATCAGACCGATCTAATGCTTAAAGTTATCAACGATGTCGCTGGAGATCACATGGAATCATGTGAACTTAATTACTGGAATATAAATACACTTATATACACAGCCGCTGGTACTCTTAAAGAACACCTAAGAGAAATCTGCAGTGGACAAACAAACGAAATTACTAAACGTAAACAGCCTAGATGGAAAACAAAACTTGAAGAAAACATCAATAACGTGTGCCGCCATATCGGATGTTAAACTACAACAATAAACTTGTAAGGAGAAAAATGAGTTTACACCAACTCTACCTTAGAAAAAAATTAGCGAAACTTTATGGCAACCCTTCACACCGAGCTCTTGAGGGAAAGCTCATCACTTTAAAACATGAACTCAAGATGATGAGCGAGAAACTCCGCTATTGCCTGCGAACTTTTGAACGAACTAGTATCAATCGCAAGTTTGCTTCCAACCCTCAAGCATTATACAGAGAGATGAGGAAGGCAAACATTACCGTTAAGAAAGCCCTCTCCCAAGAAGATCTACAATCATTCTGGTCAAAAATTTAGAAAGAAAAGAGGGCTTTCGGCCTGAATACATCAGGGTTTACAATTCAGAGAGAATACTGTACCAACGCTAAGAGTATATGTCTATATAAAATGTAAACAAAACTGCTACAATTAATTGTAATATAATTAAGCATTTCAAAATCATGATTCAGCAGTAATACCAGTAGAGATTATTATAAGACCAGAATTCAAATTCGATTTAAAAGGTAACGCTATCACCTTCAACTGAATTAGTTCACTTTGGAAACGTGGTAAGTGAGGGACCCTTGATGAATTTGCAGCGACTAGGGTGCATAATTGCGTACAGACCAATGTGCAGTTGCTGCAGTAGAAGCATATGTTGGTCATTGTTATAAATATATTTATTAAAAAAGTTTTGGATGTGAATAAATCTTTCCCCTCTTGGTCTTCAATTATATATAGTACACACACACACACACACAAACACACACACACACACACACACACACACACACACACACACACACAAATATATATACAGGATGCGGTGAATATATTGTCGTCTGAGGGGGCGAGATGGCAGAAACATTAGCACGCTAGGCGAAATACTTAGCGGTATTTCCTCTGTCTTGATGTTCTGAGTTCAAATTCCACCGAGGTCGACTTTGCATTCATCCATTCGGCGTCGATATATTAAGTACCAGTTGCGTACTGGAGCCGATATAATCGACTGGCCCCCTCCCCAAAAATGTCGGGCCCTGTGCCTAGAGTAGAAAAGAATATATTGTCGTCTAAAGTACGCAAAAAAGGGAATTAACACTGGCATCTCCATTTTTACAGATATATTTACCAAAATTACATAAAAATATCTTGAAATACAAGAGTAAATTCATTCAAAAAAATCGTCATTGACTTCGAATTCTCCTCTAACTCAACCGGTCGGTCTCCTTGTTTAAGTTGGTAAATGATGTCAAAATCCTTGCCTTCAGTTCATCTTTGGTGTTAAAGGTGTTAGAAGGAGTTTTATTGATCTCTCGTTCAACTGCGTTCCACACCTAATATTCAAGGGAATTGCTGTCTGGGAGGTTATGTGATCGCAGAATTATCTGACAACCATGACTGGGTTCTCCTGTTTGTGTGGCATGGTGCAGAGTCCTATCGCCAGATATAGGGTCTTCCAGCAGTCACCTTCTTGACCTAGGGCAGCACTAACTCCTGCAGGCACTTGATGTAGGCCTCCGCGTTCAGTCTGAGGCCGTGTGGGAAGATAAATGGACATATAGCGTCTCCCTCACTAGTGATCACTCCGAACACCATGATGTTGACTGGATGTTTGATTTTTATCACTCTCGGTACATGTCCTCAGATTGCACTGTCCACAAACTGACAAGCAAACAGTCTGAGATGTTCGTATCGGAGTTTCCGACGTGAATGCCACGCAGTACAGCATGTCGTTTTCAAATTTCAGACAGAGTGAATTGCGTCATGGTGCTGATTTTTCTTACAGACGGTGCCCAACTGACCCTACTGTATTGTGTAGTCGACAAAACCAAATACAAACAATGCACATGCTGCGAAATTAGAATTATGATATGA
>NC_068992.1:24089182-24099115 GCF_001194135.2 Octopus bimaculoides
TATATATATATATATATATATATATATGGAGGGAGATAGATAGATAGATAGATAGATAGATAGATAGATAGATAGATAGATAGATAGATAGATAGATAGATAGATGCGAGTGGAAGCTGATTGCATCTATGGTGGAGCCAATTTACTTCTCAATGATAGAGTAGATTTTCGATGAACTATACAGAAAAATACAGGCATATTGAAATAATAAGAGAATGACTGCTTTCAATATACAATTAGATGGAGGAAAACTAATGAGTAGAGAATAGATACGCGATCAGTGTTGTATAGTGAGTGTATAGGAAACTTAATACGTGTGATTGTATGGATTATTTTAACGGTTAACGAACAAATGAAATCAGTCGTTGAATTTGGAATTTGGGATTGCACATGACTGTATTCATTAGTAAAATACAGTAATAGGGTGAGCTAATCTAGAAGGTATTATTACATTGTAAATGTTGAGTAATTTCAATTGTGTATATGGTACTGACATGACTGTGCGGTTAGGAAGCTTGCTTCGCAGCCATGTCGTTTCCACAATAGACCCACTCACCGGCACTTTGCGAATCTGTTTTCAACTACAGGGCGTCCACAAAGTCTAGGTACATGGGGATTAATACACACTTTAAGAAATTTTTATTTCTCACATTTAATTGTTTATGTTATGATTTTATTTATTCCATGTACCCACATCGGGATTGTGTAGGCGCAATGGCCCAGTGGTTAGAGCAGCGGACTCGCAGTCATAGGATCGCGGTTTCGATTCCCAGACCGGGCGTTGTGAGTGTTTATTCAGCGAAAACACCTAAAGCTTCACGAGCCCTCGGCAGGGGATGGTGGCGAACCCTACTGTACTCTTTCACCACAACTTTCTCTCACTCTTACTTCCTGTTTCTGTTGTGCCTGTAATTCAAAGGGTCAGCCTTGTCACACTGTGTCACGCTGAATATCCCCGAGAGCTACGTTTAGGGTACACGTGTCTGTGGAGTGCTCAGCCACTTGCACGTTAATTTCACGAGCAGGCTGTTCCGTTGATCGGATCAACTGGAACCCTCGACGTCGTAAGCGACGGAGTGCCAACACGAGTGCCACATGAGGATTAACACATACTAGAAGAAATTATTATTTCTTACATTTAATTGTTTATGTCATGATTTTAGTTACTCCATGTACCCAGATTTTGTGGACACCCTGCATAACTCCGGATTGACAAATGATCTGTAAGCAAGTTTGGTAAACACGGAAAATGTGCGGAAACCCGTCGTATATGTGCGTGTCCTACAGCACCGCTAAAAACCGGTCTCGTTTTGTTTACGTCCCCGTAACTTAGCATTTTTTTTAAAGAAAACGACAAAAGCAACAGACTTTAGAGAGTATTGCGATTGGTTTGTTTTACCATACATTTATACATACTACATACATACGTACCTACCTACCTACCTACCTATATATATATATATATACATATATATATATATATTTAATCCACAATCGTTAATCTAATGAAATATTGTTTTCCCTATCAGGTTTATCTTTAAGTTCTTTATTTCATTTCTTTATTAACATTTCTTCTATTGAGTTTGTCAGCCCTTAGAATCTCTCTTTCTCTCACTCTTACTCTCTCTCTCTCTCTCTCTCTCTCTCTCTCTCTCTCTATCTATCTCTCTTTCCCTTTCTGTACACTTATATATTTAACCATACAGTAAAAATTTTAAAATAATAAACACTTTAAACTAACTTGAAAAGAAATTTAAAAAGATGTCTGCAATATTTCTTATTATAAAAAATATTTCAAACACAATATTACACTTATTTATTTTTTCATTCGTTATATCTAAATTAACTTAACACTGAAACTTGTAAATACAATACAATTTTATATCTTTATTAAAGGTTATGTATCATTCAGCTAAAGTTAGTATGAAGTATCTCGAGTTAAAGTTTAAAATAGAAATATTTAGACCAGGAGCTATAAGTGTAAGGAATCTATATTTAAGTTTTCTTTTCTCATTACTTAATATACAAAGAAGTAACAAAAATACAATAAAAGAGAAAGACTTATCTATTCAAAATATAGCATTTTTTAGACATTATTCGGTAGTTAAAACAATTATCAATATCTATAATCTTATGATAAAAGGAAATATATTTAAATAAATATACGTTAAAGTAACTTTAAAATCAATAGATGAAATGTGATTATAATTTACTGTTAAGTCTAAAATTATTTCGATTAAAATATAATTAACTTAGAATCAATTAAGTCGTACATTTACATCTGTATGTGTGTGTGTGTTAGTGTTTGTCCGCCACTATCGCTTGATAGCCGGTATTGGTTTGTTTACTGCCCCTAAATTTAGCGCTTCGGCTAAAGACACCTGTAGAATTAGAATAAATATCAGGCTTGAATGCAATAAAAGCCATAAATGCCGGAGTCGATATGTTCGATTAAGCCTGTGTTTATCAACGATTTTTAATAGATAGACTTCCTTTGATTCCTGTTTTAAGTGAATGGACCTTCCTGACCAGTCGATATTTAAAAAAAATTCATATTATATTTTATTATTAAATCAAATAAAATATTCTTTTCTACTCTAGGCACAGGGCCAGAAATTTTGAGGGAGGGGACCAGTCGATTTGATCGACCCTAGTACGCAACTGGAACTTAATTTATCAACCCCGAAATGATGAAAGGCAAAGTTGACCTCGGTGGAATTTGAACTCAAAACGTAACGGCAGACGAAATACTGCTAAGCATTTCGCCCGGCGTGCTAACGTTTCTGCCAGCTTGCCACCTTTCGTTGTTCGGAATATTCTTTTCTACTCTAAGCACAAGGCCTAAAATTTTGGGAGAGAGGGCCAGTCGATTTGATCGACCCCAGTACTTAATTTATCGACCCCGAAAAGTTGAAAGGTAAAGTCGACCTCGGTGGAATTTGAACTCTAAACGTAAAGACAGACGAAATACCACTAAGCATTTCGCCCGGCGTGCTAAAGATTCTACCAGTTCACTGCCTTAAATTACAACAAATCGCATTAAGAATAGTGTTGGAAGGCGGCGTGCTAGCAGAATCATTAACGCGCTGGACGAAATGCTTGGCGGTATACAAAACAGGATCCGATTCGTGGATTCGAAACAGTTTCTCATAAGTTGTTTCTAAAAGGAAATTGTGATGTGTAGAATACAATTATTATTAGTAGAGGTAAATTTTTAAATAGATTATAAACACCTTCCACGCTGCAATTGGTTTCTTTTTCTTAATAATATTAGAATTTCAGATGACATACAGCAAATGCTGTCAGGGAAATTCTCTCTGAGAGAAATATGTGAACAGGAATTTGATGTTAATAGATGTATATGACTCGAGAGAAATAATGCTTGCAGGATATAAGTTATGAAATATGACTTAATAATTACGTTGAGTTGGAATCCTGCCAACATGAAAAGTAGAAGTCCCTAAGAGGTTGGATTTAATAAGAATTGACTGTTCAACCGAAATATTTTTTGGTTTGGTTGCCAAGAATATTTGATCGACTTCAGGGTATTTTCTGGGTGCTAAATCTTAAAATGGTATTAGGCAGTTTTTGACATCTTGTATACTCCCCAAAAGGTTATTTTTATACTAATAAAACGAATACTTGCTGACAAACGTAGACCGAATATTTGCTGACAAACGTAGACCGAATACTTGCTAACAAACGTAGACCGAATACTTGCTGACAAACGTAGACCGAATGCTTGCTAACAAACGTAGACCGAATACTTGCTGACAAACGTAGACCGAATACTTGCTGCTAAACATAGACCGAATACTTGCTAACAAACATAGACCGAAAACTTGCTGACAAACGTAGACCGGATACTTACTAACAAACGTAGACCGAATATTTGCTGACAAACGTAGACCGAATACTTGCTAACAAACGTAGACCGAACACTTGCTGACAAATGTAGACTGAATATATGCTAACAAACGTAGACCGAATACATGCTGACAAACGTAGACCGAATACTTGCTGACAAATGTAGAAGTTTATCATTTTGCCCGTCGGCATTGTTTTTACCAGTCTAGTTTTTATTATTATTATTATTATTATTATTATTATTATTATTATTATTATTATCCTCTTATGCCTTGTATCAGATTGATATAAGTTCGCAACAAATCTGATTAAACAATTGTAATACTTTTTATTTGTAATAAATGTAAAGACAAAGAAAAACGTCACTGACTTTGTGCAAATAATCTTTTGCTTCTTGTTGACGAAGACAAAATCTTGCGCTATTCAAAACGTGTGTAGAGTACCTACAACAATCGAAAAAGGAAGAAAATAGTGGTTTGAACTTCATGGCGGGGGCATGGCTGTGTGGTTATACATCTTACTTTACAACTACATAATTTTCAGTACATTCCCACTCTGCTGTACTTTGAGTAAGTGCCTTCTACTATAGATCTGGGCCGACATTGTGAGTAAATTTATTAGACAGAAACTGTGCGTAAGCCCGTCATATATATCTGTGTATTCTTCACCACTACTTGACAAACAGTTACGATTTATTTATGTCCTCTAAATTAATAGTTCCGGCAAAAGCGAACGACGACAAAATAAGCGTCAATTTTAAAAAATAAGTAAATGAGCGGTTTGTTCTGCTAAACCCTTCCATAGGGATGCTCCAGCATGGCTGCAATCCAATAACTGAAACAAGTAACAGAAAATAAGATAGAATATATGATGTGAAAGCCCTCCACAAACACACACACACACACATAGTGTCAAAAATTGCAGTTATATTTTCACGTTATGAATATGAAATTGTTCATTGCAACACAGAATACACGTGGAAGCCTTCTGATTTAGAATCTGCAAAACGACCTTGTCCACAGTAAATATGTCCACATACCAGTGTTAATGTTACTTCGTGACACTGCTATCATCTAGCTTTGATGAACAACAGGGCTTCGAATTGTTGCACAGATGATAACGGGAGAGATAATTATGAAGGAAGCACTGAAACACGTGAGGAGCTTTCCAAAAAGAAGCTCAAAGGGTTGATGCTCGACTTCAATCTGTCAATGTAAACGCGTGGATATATAGTATTTAGCCTAAAACTACTCTCAAACCAGAATTGAAAATAACGGTATATTAGACAGAGAAGTAGAACAACTTCCCGATATACAGAATTTTCATGCTGCAACGATCCAAATAGAAATCCTGAATGATACTCCACAAGATTGGCAGGTATTTTACAGATAAAACCACAAGATGATTCAAATATGCTTTGTTGCACAATCGTGGCCGTTATTTATCTCTTCCGATTGATAACTAAAAGCATGAAGAGTGTGAAAAGAGTGATAGCCCCTTTGGAAATAACATTATTACAAAATATTTATAGCGTAATGGTTCATGTAATAAAATTCATGGATATATATTCAGAACTACCTACAATTCTACACACACACACACACATACAAGCACATATGTATTTATTTATTTATTTATGTGTTTCAGCCAAGTGGCTGCGGTCATGCTGGTGCACCACCGTGAATGTAATGTTGCATCGGCCGGGAATCGAACTCGGGCCGCCCGGGTGGCAGGCGAGCATTCTACCACTGAACCACCGTGTATATATGTGGGCATATATATACATATACATTTATATATACATATACATTTATATATACATTATATATATATATATATATATATATATATATATACATATATAAATACATATATAAATACATATACAAATACTTATATATATACATATTAGGTCAGCGAACTGGCAGAAGCGTTAGCACGCCGGGCGAAATGCTTGACGGTATTTTGTCTGCCGTTACGTTCTGAGTTCAAATTCCGCTGAGGTCAACTTTGCCTTTCATCCTTTCGGGGTCGATAAATTAAGTACCAGTTATGCACTGGGGTCGATGTAATCGACTCAATTCCTATGTCTGTCCTTGTTTGTACCCTCTACGTTTAGCCCCTTATTTTACAACATGATTGATATAAGTGCAGTGAATGTTTTCATTATTGCTAAACTGCTTCACTTGCAAAGTTTCAAGGATAAAGAAGACAGTGCCTAATTCAGTTAGGAACGGAACTTGCTGGAGCTAATGCTAAACAAGAACATGACAAACAATCTTCTACTTCCACTAACATTTCTCAATCAAGCAAGAAAAGAAGACGATCTTCAACCTCATTTGAGATTCCTCAACCAAAGAAAAAAGATGTTCTTTGTGTGGCCCCAAAAAAAGACAGAAAAAGTCGTATGCCAAGAACATTCCAATGTTGTCTGCATTTACTGCCTTGAAGAGCTGAAATTCTGCATTTTTTTAATTATTTAAATTTATAATATATTCTGTAAGATGTATTTCTGAGACACAATAATTCTTCATTCACGTGATAGCATATATAATGTTGCTAAGAAATAGTGGTAGTTTGAATAAAATTTAATTAAAAGAAAAATATTGGGTCCATTGGACCCAGTTGGTAATCAGTGACATTTTCTCTGGTAGATCAAAGGTTAAAAGAGCAGTTTTATAAAGGATATGCATAGGACTTAATGATAAAAAGGTAATGAATCTGAAATAATTACGGGATATTAAAAAAATTGTTAAAACAATGTAGGTAGGGAAATAGAAACAAATAGAGAAGAGTTACTAATTGCGATAAGAAGCTACACAAGAGACCTTTCACTAGGCTTGAAATAATAAAATTACAGAGTTGTTTCCAATGAATAATTTAAGATAATATGTGGTTATACAACTAAATATATAATTAAGTTATTCTTCGTTGTTATTTGAGGGGGGAAATAATCTATAATGGCATAAAATTAAGAGAGTTAAATATAAAGATACATGATTTAATAGTATTTGTCGGTAGGTGTTTGACTAATTAAATAAATAGTATAATAATGAGAAAAAGAAATTGAATTTTGCTTTTAACCATTATGTTAACTGAGTAAATGATAGAAATATGCGAAGAGTAAAGCTTTTTGTTTATCAAGTATTATTGCAAAGTAGAAAAGGTATATTTAAAAAGCAATTGCTTTGTTATTGATACATTATTAGTTCGATAGCAATACATTTTAAACTGAAAGATTTTATTTAAATAGATGGGTTGAGTAACTAATAATTTGATTTTGGGGTAAAACCCGACATAAAAAGCCACCTCAGAATCATAAGGAATTCTATTTTCCTTATCTCTAAATGCATAATCGACATTCACAATTAATCTCCTCTTGTATACACACGATGAATACAATTAATATGTTAGAATACAAAAGTTATTAATATTCTGTTGATATATCTGAAGAAAACGTAGCTGTAGGTATCCGCAGTACAATTACCTATTTGGTAATAAACTAGATTTTAAATATTTTGTTATTTCTATGAAACTGTTTCTGAATGTAGATCAAATAACTAAAAGCTATGGGATAGAAGTTCATATGTTTCTAAAGTACAAGGTTTACATAATTTTTTCTTTGTTTTTTTTTTGCTGGCAGCGGTTTTTGCAACAAAATGAATATGTTGATTCTTGAGTGCCAAATGTAACTCGAAAACTATGCATCAACTTTTCAGTTTGACTTTCTAACGTGCATATTTGTGAACTAATAAAATCTGTTTTAAGAATCAGCGTTTATATCTACATGTCAACTAGAGGTTGATTTTGTTGCACTGACTGTGCGAAAATAGATAAGTTCTAAGAATTTCCAAGAAATGGGCATGTAATGTTTGTACCATTACAATTCAGAGAATTTTAACTTTGTAAAGGTTATAATTACATAGAATGTCTATATTATTGTATATTAATAAATGATAGATTTCACAATTTCTTTTCTTTTATTCATTTATATTATTTGTGATTTGGAGAGAAATCATTCTGTGGGGTTGACAGAAATGTTTAGCTATTGGTGTTAAACATGTAAACTAAATGATGGAATTTTCTAATCTAAATTGGCTTTGTTCTAAGTTTGGTGCGTATTCCTAGTGTAATTAAGTTATAGTTTAGGTTTTCTCTGTACCCCACTTCTGCTATGTGCTTTGATCTAATTGCTAAAAACAATATTAGAAATATGCAATAAAGAAACTAATCTTAACGAACATTTTTAACAAATATTTGGTAAGAAGGTGAGTTATAATACTGAAGCTTCTCCTTTTTGTTTTTTAAATGTTGAAGTGAATTTTTGGTAATTCACCAGTAATTTTAAGATTAAAATTACGTAATTATTAACAAACCGTTCTCTCTATATAAATCTCCAGAAAAACTGGGGATTTTTTCCTGTGTTGCATTTAAAACGTGCAAACCGACATTACAAACCTCGGCTTTCCCCTTGAATGCCGTAATGATGTCGATAGGTCGATTTGCCTCTAAACTCTGTATAGAATTGTTGCAGCGGAGAATAAATTTTCGGGTATGTTATATGATGCCAATGTCCTTATTATTGTGATATAAATAATATATTTTATATGAGTGAGAGTAGCTTTAAAAATATATACAATTATTGTGGCACAAATTCAGAAATTGTGAAGGAGAGAACAGTCGATTAAGATCGATCTCTGTGTTTGCCTGGAAATAAAATTTCCTTGCACTGGCAGCTTTAAAAGCAAAATTGATTTCAGAACAAAAAGGGTTGAAATTAAATATTCTCGGTGCTCTGACAGTTCTGTCATCATAATCTTATATTTCGTTGGTTTCTTTTCTTGTCTATTAAATACAAAAGATATATACCATCTGCCAGTGTCTTTCTGCAGCAGCTGTGATATACACTATCATATCTCATTAGTTTTATTGCAATCATCAAATAATGCTGATTGTTTTGATATCGAGGTTGTTGTCGTCATTGATATTGCTTTAATAAAGCAATCGGGGAATAATGGTGAGTGAAAGTTTTTCCTCCCTTTCTCTTCCATTTTCATTTATTAATGTTACATTTTAAGACTTAACAAAGAGATACAATGTCAAAGGAATCTAATTCCATCAAATAATATATCAATAGGATTATGGAATGTAGCATTTCACTGCCAAGCATTAAAACATTGCATCCAACACAGACACACACAGACAACACACACACACACACACACACACACACACACACACACACACACACACACACAGAAACACACACAGAGAAACGCCACCTGCACAGTCACGTACACAGTACACACATACGCACTCTCATCTTCTAACTGCATCAAATACACATTCTGGTTTGGCCCTACATGTGGTCTTTTCATTGGTAAGTGATTGTCTGCAGGGAAACAGCAAATGTCATTATGAGAATGAAGCGCAAGTGTGTCCAAAGACCCGGTTTCTGCTGTGTTAAATTCTGAATAACACACACACACACATATATATATATATATATATATGTGTGTGTGTGTGTGTGTGTGTGTGTGTGTGTGTGTGTAATGATGCTTCTGCTTATATGATAATAGACATCTAATTAATGAGATATCTGCACATCACATCATTGCATTATAGTGACATATTTCCAACCGCAAGTATGCTTCCATGTATCCATACTTAAATATCCAACATGATCTAACTGGAATGGCTTTCAATCGTAAATTGTCTATGTATCATAAAACTTATGTATTTTATTATCAATATATTACTATTAATATTTATTTTAATATTAATATTAGTCTTTACTCTTGATATTTGTGTTCATATAAAGCACGCGTTGTCCCCGAACTGATATTATTTCAGGGGAGATAATCACTTTTTCATAATGATTGGCAGGATTGAATACTAAATTGAGGGATCGCTCAATAATCTTTTCCTGCACTACCATCTTTATCAGCCTTTGCAAGGAAAATATCGAGCATTTCTACGAAGTACAGGATTACGGCCGTCATCTTAGCGTGGCTTAGCATATTAAGCATTATATGTATGTATGCATCTATGTATGTATGTATGTAT
>NC_068992.1:24099197-24106231 GCF_001194135.2 Octopus bimaculoides
ATATATATATATATATATATACACAGTAGTACCTCGGTTTTCGAACGACTCTGATCACGAATAAATTGTGCTTTATATATATATATTGTGTCGTGTGAGTCGTGTGAGTCAACCAGTTTCATAGTTGTTGTTGCTTGTTGCCTGTCATTGCTGTTGATGATGACGATGTTTAGCGCCATATTCCCCTCTAAACGAGGAAACCTACAATCAAAGAATTCTTGCAGAGATGATGTTTCCTTTATGAAGAACTAAAACTAAAAAGTTCTAGTATCTGTAACTCCTTCAATCAATGTAGACTTCCTTTAGGAAAAGAACGGTCAGCTGTGGTTTGAAAGAAATTTAGCTGCTATTTTTACATTGTCGACGATCTTTAGTGAGCTTACGCTTTTCGTTTTGATTAATAAGGGATGAGTAATGGAAAACTCTTGAACGCTTAAGCAATCCTTTACTCGAAGGCCTTGATATATCACCAACATCGTAGGTGTTGTCCGCTTAATCACACTGCCATGAATTTATATAAGAAGGAAAATTTTGATTCGCAGACGTTTATGTATTTCTTGTGCCAAGTATCTACATTAAGGAAATGAAATTATTTCAGCCATGAACCGAAATCTGTTTAGAACAGTATGCTAAGTTATATTGTGCTGAACATCTTCAAAGTAAAGTATTATATTTACTTTATCGCAACAAAATGGCCACCTGGCTACATCAAAGCTCGCCCTTTTCTTTACATCACTACATTTCTTGATTCGAATTTAAAATTCTTGGTGCCCTTTGAGCGTCATCATATTTCATTTGTTTCTTTCATTTTACTTATGAGATGTCACCGTTGTTTTATTTGGTTGAGTTAATCATTGTTCAACAACGCTTACCTTTTCTCAACGCGGTTATAGTTTTGTTATACTAAAATAAGGCGCATGGCTCGGTGGTTAGAGAGTCGCACTCAATCCCGTGATAGTGATTTCGATTCTCCAACCAGGCTGTATGTTGTGTTCTTCAGCAAGACACTTTATTTCACGTTGCTGCAGTTCACTCACCTGTAAAAATGAGTTGCGACGCCACTGATACCAAGCTGTATCAGCCTTTGCCTTCCCCTTGGATAACATCGGTGGCGGTGAGAAGTGAGGCTGGTATGCATGGGCGACTGCTGGTCTTCCATAAATAAATTTTTCCGAACTTATACCTCAGAGGGGAACTTTCTAGATGCAATCCTATAGCCATTCGTGATCAATGGGGATCTTTACTCTTTTTAATAAAGTCGTACTTGCTGCATTAAGTGTATTAGTTTGATATTCGAAATTCTTAGAGGTGGTATTCTTGAATAATACCTGAGTTTATTTGATTAAACTAGTGATTGATGAACAGTTAACTCTCGAGAATTCACTATTCAGCAATCATTATTCAGCAATCATTATTCAGCAATCAAATATACTCAGATAGTATCCTGCAAATTGGCAATGTCGTCAAAATAGCAATATCGAATGCCTTGTAATACTTCATGACGGTGTTCCAGCAGGACCGCAGTCCAATGATTGAAACAAGTAAAAATTAGAAGACAAAAAATGCTTACAGCTTGGAGAGCAACGTTCGAGGTTACACACGATATATGGTGGCTGTGGAAGGGAATTTTAACTTAGATACTAGTAGCGCCAAGTTAGCTAGGTTCCATATTTCTTAAATGATGTACAATAAATTAATTTATGAAAGAAATGAAGAAGCGAAAACAAACGCTAAAACCACAAGACATTTTACTTTCATCTTTGTACGAACGCCATCGAGGTCGACTTTTAACTTCATTCATTTTAGATTGATGAAATCCTAGTGCAAGTGCACGAGCTATAGACTTACCCTGTTAGTTTGTTGCAGGTCAATTAAACAAAGATAATTAATCTAATTTCGGAAACCTCATTCATTTCTCTAATATTTGCGAAGAACATATTTTAGTTTGTGCAATTAATCATGTTGCTACACAATATATATAAGAAATGGAATTTTGATTTGGTTTTTGCTTCTCTTATTGCCACCAGCAACATTAAGAAAATTAAATTACTATAGCAACGAATCGAAACTGTGTCGCAAATTTAGTTTGTTTATCTCATGTTCGTTATAATCTTAGAATCTTAGATTGCCAGCACGAGAATTGCTTGTACAAGTGCATGCCTTATGTGTATGTCGGTGCTCCAATGTGCGTATGCAAATGTATGCTTGTGTATGTATGGAGTGAAAGAAAGAGAGCAACGAAAAACAATAAAAGAAAAAGATTAAGGGATTGGAAAGAGCGATAGATAGATAGATAGATAGATAGAGAGAGAGAGAGAGAGAGAGAGAGAGAGTGAGAAGGGAAGCTGGTGAAAACAGAGCAGGCCTTGAAAAACTAATTACAGCGTAATCTATTAATAGTTGGCGTTCTGTGTATGTAGCATCTATTTGGGGAAATTCTCCGAAGACATTGAAGAATATCAGCTGTGCTTGACAGTAACGTTTTGTTGTGTAGTGTTGTTTGTGAACAGATGAAGAGATGACATATTACACAGGCTTAAATAACTATTATTGGAGAGAGAAGCTAATGTTAAAAAGTAATACGTTCAGACATAGATACACCTAAGTAACAATAAGGCTCTACTGGGTCGTTGAACCTGCTTGAAAAGGTAGCTATATATCACTCAAATTACGCTTTAATTTCTGCGAAACATCATAAAAGACATACTAAATAATAATGACTTGTAGGGACGCAGTATTTCGTTATGCATCCATATGTTATGGAATACATTAAACGTTTCTTATAAGTCAATATTGTGTTCTACTGTGTTAGCAGTGCGTTTTATATCACTTGTTGAGGTAATCTCTACATATATTCAATAGAAATTATAGGCAGCCCTGATTTTTGTTACTACGATTCGTATCCGTGACGTCAGATGTAAACGAACAATAAGATCGAAGATGAAAAAAAGGGTAAATAGTTCTTTCTATACAGACACAAGGCTTAAAATTTCTTGGCGGAAGGTTCAACATGTACTTTATTTCATTGACACTGAAAGGATAAGAGATTAAGTAAATCAGAAAGAAATAAGAAGCTACTAAGTATAGTAGAACTTTGCAGTACGAGTGCACCATTGTAGAAGTAATTTGTTGTAAGAGCCGAGACTTGTGCAAATTTTTGTCTTGAAGTGCGAGCGAAAATCCGCATCACAAGCACACAAATTGTCCCATCTTTAAGGTAATTCAATTAATAAAACCAGCTTACATATTTCTTTCGCTTACTTTTTTTAAAATTGTCATTTTACTTGTAACAACACCTTTTCTGCTTTAAAACCCGCCAAAAATATGTTAGAGTGGTTTGGGGAAAAACTGAAATGGCTTAATTATATTTTAGTTAATTCCAATGGGGAAAATTGATTTGTAAAACAAGTAAATCGTAAGACGAGCTCGGGCATGGAACGAATTAAACTCGTACTACGAGGTATCGTTGTATTTTGTCCGGCGTGCTAGCAATTCTGCCAGCTTGATGCCTTTAAACCATACCAAATAAGGGAATCCGAGATTAACTGCTTAAAACCAAAAAGCAAAACTAAACCAGAATACCATATAATGATGGCTGAATTGCATTTCCAAATACGCATTTATGTTCATCACCGATTTCTGACAAACAAACGAAATTACACACAGACACAACTATATGCAATTCAGTCACATGGCCCATTAGCAATTTCAGCTTGGATAAACAACGCAAATAAGCAACAATATACAGTGAGGATTTAAATCTAGTGTTTAAATTGAAAATGTTCCCCCTATTAAGAGAAAGAAAGCCTCTCACAAACAAAAAGGAAGATAATTTCCATTCATAAGATGTGCATGATGAAAGATACGCATCTATTTATCTGTGTGTGTGTGTGTGTGTGTGTGTGTGTGTGTGTGTGTGTGTGTGTGTGTGTGTGTACGTAGATATACACGCAAACACTTTCAGAATTTACTGCCTACTGCACTCATCAACGTTTGCTGATCGTTGTCAGTATTTTGTTGATGTCTGTCACGTCTTCAACAATTCACGATTTATTTGTAGAGATGAGATCTGTCCTGTTCTTTTTATTTACTTATTTATTAATTCTCACATCAACGCCTACATCTGTCCATTTTCACTTCCTTTTTTTATGGCGGTATCCTTTACGAAACAGGTGTTGACGACATTTGGTATATTTCAGTTATCTAGCAAAGCTTAAACTTTTAGCCATTGACAGAAAAAGAACCTTAAAAGACAGGAGACTTGAAGTCGAACTAGTGTTAAGCAATCGATTTACCAAATTACATGACAGCATAAATGGCATAACAACTGAAGCAGCAAGATAAAAGAGTCAATCCAAGAATTTGCAGCAGAAATAGCCGGAGAGAAACAAAAGGAACTTTTATCAAAGTTACTGAGAATGCTAAATAACTAACCGAAAGAAATAAAGATAAAGTAAGACTATGACGATGCAGACAACATTAACATGTTCAGTAACTCACTGAACTATTAGAAAAAAAAAATACAGAAAATTATCTGTAAATATAACACATGTGATAAAAATGATGACAAAGAACAACAGGGTCTTATACTATCAGAATAAACTTGTGAGAATGTTGGATGAATTTTAGGGAAATCTTTATGATAACAACAGAGAGGCAGCGAGTGAAGATCAGCTTTTTTTTAAAGAGAGTTTGAAGTCACAAACATGTGGGTGGAGTTTATACTTAAAACCGATGACAGGGGGAAAAAAAGACCAATAACACTCGGCACTATTATGATCAATACCATCAAGTTATAATCAGAGAGCTTCCTAATCTGACCATAGTACTGCCAACAAGAATACAAAGAAATAAAGGCAAGAAGAAAGAATCCTTCTTACGATAGGCATAAAACGCCAAAATTCTTGAAGGCGGAGTGCAAGTCGATTTCAGCGTTCCCAATACTTGACTGCTACTTATTTTATCGCTCATCCTCCCACCAAATGTAAGTAAAGTCGACCTCTGCAGAATTTAAGCGCAGAACGTAAACGTAGAAAAAATATACTGCTAAGCATTTTGTCCGGCGTGTCAACAATTCTACTAGTACACCAAACGAAAATAATATACCATAAAAGGAAATAAACTTGAAGAATAATTGCCTGATAAATCTGCTTTTAAACTTGTACATTCCCCTCTTACGCGCATATTTAGCAAACAAAATAGATCATATTGATTTCAAATTTTGATGCAAGACCAGCAATTTCGAGAGAGGTAGGGGTGGTCAATTACATTGTCCCTAGTGCTTAACTGGTACTTATTTTGTCGACCTCGAAAGGATGAAAGGAAAAGTCGACCGCGTCGGAATTTGAACTCAACACGAAAAGACGGACGAAATACCCAAGCATGTTGCCAGGCGTGTCAAAGACCCTACCAGCTCGCTGCTTTTTTGATATAGATAGTATTCAAGATAAGGACCAATTACAAAGCATTCATAGTGCAGAAGCTCTTCTCCAGTGACAATGTACACAGCATCAAACAACAGATTGGAAGACACCAAGAGTACAAACCTAACACTATGTCTCACTTTCATTGATTAACAGAAAGTCTTCGATCTGGTTGAGTTGTGTTGAACTCATTGGAAGATCTCAGTACACTAGCGTACGTGGCATGACAAGGGGCGATCCGCTGGGAGCTGCAATTTTGGGTCTGCTGTATAAGTCTGTATGGGGTTGGATGCTCAGGAAAGCAGCAAACACGATGGATGTCCATGACGGCACAAACTCTGGCTACGCCTCTGCCTCAACACGGAAAAAACATCGACACCACCCCGAGAGAAGATATATAGGCTGTTAGCACAAATATCTTCGAACTATACTGAACGGATGATTACGCCAAAATACGGGAAGGTGTTGAACAAAAAAGATATATAGCAAAAGCATTTTACGATATACTTGGTAAACATCTCTAGAATTCTAAAAGTAGTCGCAGGTGTGGTTGTGTGGTAAGAAGTTTGCTTCCCAACCATATGGTTCCGGATTCAGATCCACTGCATGGCACCTTAGGCAAGTGTCTTCTACTATAGCCTCAGGCCGACTAAAGCCTTGTGAGTGGATTTGGTAGGCGGAAACTGAAAGAAGCCCTTAGTATATGTGCGTGTGTATGTGTGTGCGCGTATATATGTGTGTGCTTGTATCTGTATTTTTACCCCCCATCACCGCTTGACAACTGATGTAGGTGTGTTTATTAATGTCCCCGTAACATTAGCGGTTCGGTAAAAGAGACCGATGGAAGTAGTATTAGGGTAAAACAAAATAAGTCCTGGGGGGTTGATTTGTTCGACTAAAACACTTTAAGGCGGTGTTCCAGCATGGCCCCAGTCAAATGACTGAAGCAGGCAAAATAAAGCAAACGAATATCTATCTACATCGTTGTCACCATTCGCTGATGACATCTCATCGATGATAACAAGCAGTGTAGGAGAAGAGAAGACAGAGGCAAATGATGAGAGAGTCATAAGCTGCGAGGAAGATCAACGCTTGCTTATGCACAAGAGCAAACTGAAATCAAGATAAATTGTGAAGTAGAACCAAACGTGGTTGCCGTGTAGAACGAAATAGAACAAATAGGAAAACTACTTATACATTGAACAAACAACAAGTGCAAAACAAAAGACAAAGAAAGATATAAAGAGGAGATTAATGTTAGGCTGGGCATTTTTCAACAAGTACAGCTTAATCTATAGAAACACATAGATCATCACATTTATTTTCTTTCCTTAAGTAGATGTGAGAACGAAGATATTCCTTTAATTCAAAGAATCTTTTCCTCCAGCACCGCACGAATATCCACAAGATCTGAAATGTCTTCGTCCTTCTATACATAATTTACTCTCTTCTTTTATTTCGATTCAAAATCTATAGATTCCATATGGCCAACACGAAATCTATTCTCATCTTCTTCACCTTCACCCCCATCCATGTGTCATTCCATCTAACATTACCGTTCCCTCTCTCTCTCTCTCTCTCTCTCTCTCTCTCTCTCTCTCTCTCTCTCTC
>NC_068992.1:24106637-24111154 GCF_001194135.2 Octopus bimaculoides
ATAGGTATGTGTGTATTGTATGCGTGTCTGTGTTCGTGTGTGTGTGACTATGTTCGTGTGTGTGTGACTGTGTTCGTGTGTGTGTGTGACTGTGTTCGTGTATGTTCCTCTGTGTGTGCGTTCGTGTGTGTTCGAGTCTGTATTATGTATGTATGTATGTATGCATAATTCAATCAGTTTACATATTGGTGATAGAGGTCGTGGTGGTGGTGGTGGTAGTGGTAAAGGGTGGTGATGGTGGTAGTAGTGGTGGTTTTGGTGGTGGTTGTGGTGGTTTTGGTGGTGGTGGTATTATTTATTTGAAACTGGAACTCTACGAGACGGTAATTAGTCTTAGCGAGGTATTATTCAGCAAAATTACTCCAAATATGTTTATGAAATTATGAATTACTTGGGGCTGCAGTACAAGACTGAAAGAATAGACGGAAATAGCTTACTTCAGACATAAATATCTATATATATATATATATATATATATATATATATATATATATATATGCCATCAAGAAATATGAATGATTGCACTATTATCATTATATGTCTGTGTGTGAGTGAATGTGTACAGCTACATATGTACGTTATATAAGTTTACATACACACACACACATACACACACATCAAGCGTCGAAAGTGTATAGTAGGATACAGACAAGAATGTGATAATTTTGAACGCAGTATCGCCGTTAAAACAGCAGTGTAGGACGTTTGTAAGCTTCAAGCAGTAGGTGGCTGGTACAAAGAACAAAATGTGGACAGTATACGATAAGATACAATAACAATTTGTTGGTATCGAGAGTTTTACATTTTCTCCCATATCGAAGTTCGATAAGCTGATAGTTTCTATACAGCTCACTGGCAGCAACTAATGCTGCTAAAAATGCGAATAAAATTCCAACTTGAGGTAGTGGAACAGGTAAAATGTAAGCTACATATGTTTTTTTTTTCTTCTTTTCATTAGCTATTGCTCATAACACAAGTGCTGTTCAATGAACTCTTCTCGGCTAATCATCAGGCTAAAATTAGCTTAAGGAAGTTTACTTGCTGCAGGGAATTTCTAGCTCAGCCACAACGCAGTGGTGACTCCAACTGAATAGAAAAGTTAAAAGCAAAGAAATAAAACAATAATAACGCAAACAAAAACAGTAATGCTTAGAGCCCTAATGAGCGTGTTACCATAAGGTGAGATCCAAAATAATCACAGAGCGTGTGTGGTTTACAGTGTAAAAGTGGGAAGAAAAGGAGACAGAGAAGGAAATAAAGAAGAAAAAGACTGTTGTTATTATGAGGAATGTGGGGTATGTTTTGCGATAAAAAGAAACTCATGCAAAGAATGTTGGCGATAGATTTTGGCAGACTGCTTAGCTTGTTGTCGTCCAGATTTAAATGAGTAGATGGGTAGCGGGTTGGGGTCATTTAGTTCCATGAAACAAAGGACACTGAAACACATGCGTATATATATATCCATACATACATGTACACTTGCCCGTGCACACATATGCACAGACACATACGCATGCATCCTAACTCACATCGAAATACTACAGAACACACGCATTCACACACGCGCGTGCTTACATATGTATGTGTGTTTGTATTATTGAACTGTATTATATGTATCTGTCTGTATTTTTCCTGTCTCATGTAAATGTTGTCCTCTACATTCCAAGTCCTTTTTTATTGTAACATCTCAGTAATACACCAGAGAAGTATTACCATGGACTGTAAAGTTTCCGAATTTACATGCGCCGAAACTATACTAATTCTAGTCTCCATGGCTGACGAGCGGTGTTCCACGTTTAACTTGTCCGTTTCTCTTAATCATTTGAATGTCTCGTACTCTTGTTCCATGAGGAAAAATGCATTGTAGCTTATATTTTCCAAGTCCTCCTGAATTAAGGCTACTTACTAATTAGATTTAGATCGGTTTTGCAGAGTGCTTTCACTTGCGTTGCTAGAAAAATGAGATTTGAAATTTCTAAAAATAATAACTAGTGCGTTGTTTTGTACCATAAATTATTTGGTTTTGCCTAGGGAGGCATGGATTATGAGGAAATCACGTATACATTGTTCAAGTTATGATTAAAAATGGTGGTAACCTTTATATTTTAACTTTTATTTCTTTCCCTCATTGGACTGCAGCCATGCTGTGATGCAGCTCCGAATGGTTGAGTCCAGTGTTTCTCAACAACACTTTATTTATGGACCCCTTAGATTCCTATTTTACTCGGAGGGACCCTCCTAGCCATCTCCTATCTAAAAAACAATCCTATTGTATTTAAATTCAACTTACGTTGAAAGTAAACAAAGTTTGCTTTAGAAGCGTTGAGATGTATTAAAAGATAAGGAAATAATTTTATTCTCAAACGCTGGTTGATGATAATAATATAGAATCAACAGGATAAACGCCGACAGATTTTTCTGCAAAATAGGGGTAGTTTATCCTATTCATGCTATATTATTAGCATCACCCTGCGTTTGACAATAAAATTATTTCCTTAGCTGTATTATGTTTATATAATTAAACGTTATTAAAAATCGTTAATAACAAAATTGTTAAAACATTTTGCATATGGAAATGAATTTTAACAACAAAATTGTATATAGACCCCCCCCCCCCACAATTGTGAACCACTGGTTTAGTCGAAAAAATCGACCCCACGAGATATTCTTTTGGTCTGGTACTTATTCTATCAGAACTTACTGTTATGTCTCAAGCTAGTGCTATCTAGCACCTTCGGATGATCTCTACTCAACCGCTACACAACTGCTACTCGACTGCTACTCAACACTTACTATTACTGCTCAGAAGTTGCTTTTACGATCTCAGAACTACAAATATAACTACGAATTGAACCTCTACGGGACTTGAACTAAGAATTCAAATTTTCGATAAATACAACGACTATATCGATCACATCATTCATAAAATTAAGGAAAAACATTGTTAGAATGCAATCAAATCATAAAGAAAAGCATATACAGCAATGACACTAAGTACAGATAGTCACTGTAGGACATTAGTAATAATGGTGCCTTAATAGCTTCGTATAATAATCTCTGCTGAGTCAAACGCCTTCACAACAACACGCAACAGAGAGAGAGAAAAAAAAGCTAATGTTATTTTTATTGAAATATCTTTGATTATATTTCTCCTCTGTTATATTTTTTAATATCACAGATCATCGCACAGTTCGAGCCATACATACAAACGTGTGTGTCTACGTGCGTGTGTGTGTGTATGTGTGAGAGAAAGAGAGTCTGTGTGTCCGTGCGTGTATATATCTATTTATGTACCTATGTATGTACATATATATATGCGTACATATATATATATATATATGTGTGTGTGTATGATCATATATATATATATATATATATATATATATATATATATATATATATATATATATATATACATATACACATGTTTGTGCATGTATATATGTATGTACACACACAAACACACACACACATATATTCAATATGCATATTTATAATGTTTCCTCTATTCTTTAACTGACAACCAACCCTTACCCCCATACTCATTTTTCATACGGCGATGGTAAATATCAACAAATAAAATTCTTTTATTCAATTTTATTCAATCAAAGCTTGTCATGATATTCAAACAGCCCAACTGTATGCCTTTCAAATACCATTTTGAAATTCTGTTTTTCATAATCGTCCGAAATTGATAAGAGATATATATTGTTCATATGTGAGTTTTTCTTTGTACAAACACTGTCTTTTAATGAAGAACACAGTACACAGAAGACGAAAAATACCAGCCGAGTATCTTTAACCTTTTTTATTTATTTATCATTTTTCTTTTTTGCATCTTTTTGGACAATAAATCATACGAACAGATAGACGATTCAAAGGCGGATAGGAGAAACAACAATTAGAAGGACCGAGAAGAAAAAAAGACGAGTCATTCGTGGCCTTCTTTCTTCAATCAAGTTACTAGAGGTCCTTACTGTTTCTGGCAGTTTACACTTGAGACAGTTCGATCTGGTTGCCCCCCAAAAAGTCTAAGTTAAGAGCATTAAGTTTTTTGTAAGAAAGCTAGCGAATGTGAACGGCAACAAAGACAATAAACGGAGAACATGGTACGCAATCATAAATACAAACAACAAGAATATAAGAATTGGTTTCTTTCGACTGAGAACGAATGAAATTGAGTCGGCGTGTATGAAGTGAAAGCCTAAAGGCAGGAACATATGAGATACGGTGAGGGAGAAAGAGAGAAAGGAAGAGAGAAATAAAGAGAGAGAGAGAGAGAGAAAGAAAGAGAGAGAGAAAGAAAGAATGAGAAGTGTACTAATAGCCGAACATGATTCTGGGTCCAGGAAAGTTTTTACGGATGCAAATTGGGGTCAAACTAGTAGCACGCACACGCACAGACAAACAGACAGACAGACAGACAGACAGACAGACAGACAGACAGATAGATAGATAGATAGATAGATAGATAGATAGATAGATAGATAGATAGATAGATAGGCAGGTAGACAGAC
>NC_068992.1:24111164-24112762 GCF_001194135.2 Octopus bimaculoides
AGACAGACAGACAGACAGGCAGACAGGCAGACAGACAGGCAGACAGGCAGACAGGCAGACAGGCAGACAGGTAGATAGATAGATAGATAGATAGATAGATAGATAGATAGATAGATATGTAAAACACATGTACAAAAATTTAACCTTCATATTGATATGCGTTGGCTGCTCTTTTTTTTTGTACTAAAGTATTTATGCAATGTAAGCTAACTACATTAAATCTAATTTGGAGTTTCTCATATATGCTAAGTGAAAAATAAAATATATATGAAGTATTTAATCATGTCACTAACTAATGCGTGATATGTAAATTAGTTTAACCATTTCCGCTTGGGTTCTTGCTTCTGATTTAAATAGCGATTACTGCTACGTCTTCTTCGTGGGCAGAAGAGAGAGGAGTGTTTATGCTCTGAAGAGCTGCCAACCAGCAGTGAAATAAGTCTAGTTAATCTTCTCTGTGCGAAGAGAATAATACGACACATTTATGTCTGTGTACGAACAGTAGTTTAACTATGCTAAATTCATTTTTTAGTGTTACTAATACGAGTTGCATATGTATAAAATATATATTGTATACATATGCATGCATATTTTAAACTCTCTCTCTCTCTCTCTCTCTATATATATATATATATATATATATATATATATATATATATATATATTGAGAGACATATTCATACATATATAAATACTTACATACATAGAGATATGTGTATGTACGTATATATATGTGTGTGTGTGTGTGTGTGAATGTGTGTGTGTGCGTGATATACCACAAACACATGTATGCGTTGATATATTTTTATATTCTATAGGCAGTATATAACATCGCTATGCAAGTAGACAGACCAACGAATGTTAATATGTCAATGACAACGAATACATATATTGTTATCGTTTCCAACGTAAAGCTAAAATAATAATAATAATAATAACAATAATAATAATAATAACAACAACAATAATAACAATGATAATTCTAAGACAGCTGTCTGCAATTTTCAGAGAAGAGAAAATTAAATTTAGTTTTTCGTGATTGAAATTTCAACAGGGGTCTGTAACCATTACGAAGAAACGGAGGACATGAATAAAAGTTTTACCATTAGCACGATATAACAAGGTGATGCGGTGTGGGATAACGATTCCATAATGAAGAGAGTATGGCCTACAGCAAAATACTAACGCTAGCTATAAATAAATTCTGCTTTGAAAAATACTGTAATTCCTTTTTTATTCTCTTTCTGCTTTGAATATTCCTTGAACTTCAACCATTTATTTATTTGTTTATGCGGTTAAAAATTTATTTATTTATTCATTCGCTTATTTACTTATTATTTATTTATTTATTTATGTATTTGTTTATTTATTTATCGTATTTCAATTGATTTCGCTTCCTTTGATTTCGTTTCATTGCAGCTCATAGCGACTGTCGGTTAAATAATACTAAAATCTGTCTTTTTTCTTTTTTTTTTTTATCTTCAACTTAGAAACCAGATAGATAGATAGATAGATAGATAGATAGATAGATAGACCGATAGATGCATACATTCATACATACACATATATAAATATGTATATATATGTGTGTGTATATA
>NC_068992.1:24113211-24116444 GCF_001194135.2 Octopus bimaculoides
GTGTGTGTGTGTGTGTGTGTGTGTGTGTGTGTGTGTGTGTGTGTGTGTGTGTGTGAATTCTAATGTGTACCCGTGCGCTTGTGTGTTTACGAGACGAAAGAGCGTAGGGTGAAGAATGGTGTACTGATGTTCTCTTCCATCAACCAAGATTTAAATGAAATATGAGAGGAGCAGAGAATAACTTATATAAAACCTACCTAAAGTTCTTTATTTACATTTGACGGATATTTGTCCTCATCTTGTTTGTTGTTAACACATTAACACAACGTTTCGGCTGATATACCCTCCAGCCTTCATCAGGTGTCTTGGAGAAATTTCGAACCAGCGTTTTCATTCCTAAGGTATTTTTCGATGTTATTATCATTATTTTTTAAATAATAATAATAATAATAATAATAATAATAATAATAATAATAATAATAATAATAATAATAATGATTATAATAATAATAACATCGAAATATACTTTAGGACTGAGAACCCAGGTTCGAAGTTTCCCTAAGACACCTAATGAAGGCTGGAGGGTATATCAGCCGAGACTGTGTAACAACAAACAAGATGAGGACAAATATCCGTCAAATGTAAATAATGTAAATAATGTACCTAATTCCTCATCTCTTAAATATAGGACTGTATTACCTACCTAAAGTTGTGTCGAATTTAGGAAGACATTTTGAAGATTACGGTGGCTGAAGATATGCTCCCAGTCGCTTCGTTCCATTTCCTATCTGGAGATCTGTAAGTATTTTAAAATAAACATAAGCGTCGAGTGACTTCCCTGGTTAAGACACCGGTTTATCCCAAGTTTGTGACCGTGAAAGGATTTAGATTTAACATCAAAAGCTAATGAAACCTGGATCAACTTTGACAGTCGCTTTCGTTGTCATTTTCACCTGTGTTATTTATACCAGGAGTTCACAATCACTTGAACCGCAGACTAGCAATGGGCAAATTATATATTACGCACGTTGTGTTTTGTTTTGCTCATTATCCTCCGGTCGGTGGTACACATAAGGTCAGGGCTCGCAGATCTATACAACTACTTCTTGTTACTGAGACCGAAATTATTTTAGTTAAAGGTGCTTAGTTTCAACTGCTTTATAAGTTATATGGGGAAGGCACGTGGCTTACTGGTTAGGATATTCGGTTTACGATCGCAAGGTCTTCAGTTCAAGTCACGGCAACGCCTTGTGCCCTTCAGCAAATCACTTTATTTCACGTTGCTCCAATCCACTCAGCTGGCAAAAATGAATAGTACCTGTATTTCAAAGGGCCAGCTTTGTCACACTCTGTGTCACGCTGAATCTCCCTGTGAACTACGTTAGAGGGGTACACGTGTCTGTGGATTGCTCAGCCACTTGCAGGTTAATTTCATGAACAAGCTATTCCGTTCATTGGATCAACTGGAACCCTCATCGTCATAACCGACGGAGTGCCACATTAGTTTACAAGTTATGTATAGTGTGTATCATCGAAATATGCGTAGCTTGAAATATACGCAAAAGACTGAGCTGCTTAGATTTTCAATCAAATATAAGGTTCCTAAGAATGGATACCATTAGAGTGGCGAGCTGGCAGAATCATTACTGCACTGGACACACTGCCAGCATTTCATTCGAGTCTTTACATCCTGAGTTCAAATGCCACAAAGGTTGACTTTGCCTTTTATCCTTTCGAGATCGATGGAATAAGTACCAGTTGATCACTAAGGTCGATGTAATTAACTTACTCCTTCCTCAGACATTTCTGGCTCTTTGTCGAAATATGAAACCCATATGTATTACATCTTTTACATAAGTATTTTCGCTTTGTGCATATATTTGTGAGTATGCATATTTTCTTCAATAAATAATGGCATTGAAGGTTTTAGGCTCGAAAATTAACAATACTCAGATACTCAACGAACGATTGAGAAAATTATTTGATTGAGAAAATTATTGAAAAAATTATTTCACCGAAAGACGAAACTGAAGAGCAAAATTATGCAAGAAAATCCAAGACATTTCCCAGAATCTCATTACAGACAGGCTCAGGAAATCTAAGCCATCTTCGTTTATTACGGGTATTTGGTTAAAGAAAAATCGACTAGACCCTCCTCCAAACACTTTCAGAATTTGTGCCTATAGTTGAAGGAATCATCATCATCGACTTTGCCTTTCATCCTTTCCGTACCGATGGAATAAGAACCAGTTGATCACTGCGGTCGACATAATCAATTTATCTCCTCCCCACGAAATTGCTGACCATTCTCCAAAATTTGAAATGAACATCATTATTATCAGTTTCCATTAAGACTTTAGAAAGATCATTAGAATTTATCATCTCCTCTCCACAACATCATCAAAAACAACACTATCACCGTTATCATCATCATCATCACAACATCATCATCATTATCATCACTATCAACAACATCATCATCATCATAATAGCCATAATCAACATCGACAACATTATCATTAACATAGTGCACCCATACAAGTCCTATGTTTTACTTATATCCTTTTATAATCTTTTGACGATGATTTACCTTTTCATATAATTTGGTTCCATATTTGATGTATTGAAAAGGAAACGCTTCTTTGAATTGCAACGATAGTGGTTCTACGGATCTATTGTGCTGTTTATATGGAACCCCGAAGGCAATTTCACACACATCTCTGTAAAACAGGATTCGCTTTCTTATATGTTATGTACTACATTTTTTTTTTTTTTTTTTTGGTCTCCAACAGGATTTTATTATTCGGCTCCTAATAGTTGTCTGCCTGATGGAAGAAATCATGAATGTCCATATCCACCCCCATATCCCGCTCCCAGGTCATAGATTAAGGCAACTATTACCATCGGTTTGATATTCCTGCAGGGCATTTGTATTTTATCTGTGATAAATCAGTCAGGCATACGTATTCTAAAGAATACGCTTCTATCGTTTGACTATACAAACATGCATACTAACACAAGCATATTCACGAGCAGAAATATATGTACGCCCAGGGGCATGCGAGCACCTAGAGATTATCTATACGTGTATTAACACACGCACGTACATACAATACAACAATGTGTGTGTGTGGGTGTGAATGTGTGTCTACGTATGTATGCGTATATATATATGTGTGTGTGTCTGTGTGTGTATGTATATATATATACATACATAAATATATGAACTCATATATATTTGTATATTTATATAAATTTGTATGTATGTGTATACATATATATATATATATATA
>NC_068992.1:24117082-24118080 GCF_001194135.2 Octopus bimaculoides
TGTATGTATGTAAATATATATATATAAATATACATATATATATATATGTGTGTGTGTGTGTGTGTGTGTGTGTGTGTGTGTGTGTGTGTGTGTGTGTGGATAAAAGGGCCAGAGATTTATTTTTTTAATGGGAAACAGAGTGACAGAGATGCGCAATCATCACCGTTCTTGGTTTTAGAGAAACAGCCTAAAATCAGATCTATAATTATAGAACTATTATAATATCAGATATTATGCACCATCCATGCATGCGTGTCTTCAGATATCATCTCCTTATTAGCAAATATTTCGGTATATGTGCGCAGGAGAGTATTTATGCGTATAAAAATTAAAGGAGAGATGAGAGAAAGAGAGTAAGATTTATGTTGGAGTGTGTGCGTTTGTGTGCTAGGATTATGCATTTCTGAATGTTTGTATGATAATGTTTCATAAAAGAAATGAGTCCAACAAAAACTGTTTTCTTTCGTTTGTGCGTTCTCAACTATTCAACATTCTGCCAAACAATCACAGAGATACGCGAGGAGTAGATGTGGATGTCTTCAACGAGCATCTGGACGGATTTTTCGTCTGAGATACCAGATGAACTCACATCGCGCAACAGAAGGCAAAAGAAGAGTTGCACCGACCAACCCGTTACATAATCAGAAACTATACAGAAAAGAAACCCAAACACTCTGAAAGGTGATGGCCCAACATGACCTTAGCCTCTGGCTGAAATCAGTAAAACATAAAAGATACGTTCATGTATGTATATATATATATGCATAATTTAAAACATTTTGTTTCGGTTCTGTGAGGCTTTAAGTTTCGCAGGCCCCTAACGGGAGCCCAACGCCTTCAGGCAATTCAAAGCCTGAAACACGCGGACTCCCATTAGGGGGCCTACAAGCCTTAAAGTGGCACAGAACACCGGATCAGCGTACTTGAAAGAATACACACACACACACACACACACACACACATATATATATATATATATATATATATATATATATATA
>NC_068992.1:24119895-24122287 GCF_001194135.2 Octopus bimaculoides
TATATATATATACACACACATATATAGTCTGAAATCATTATTGATACATCCAATCGAGGTACCCCATTGTATATTTTTGTAGACAACTGGCAGCCACTTGTCAACCAAAATATACAATGGGGTACCTCGATTGGATGTATCAATGAGACAGACAGACAGACAGACAGGCAGACAGGCAGATAGACAGAGAGACCGACAGACAGATTTGTTTAATTGCTTCAGCAGCAGGCTGTGACTATGTTGTTTTACCATCATTGATGCTATTACTAGTTTTGTTTTAATTCACTTCCATAGCCCTTCCTCCGTATTTCGTTCTGTTAAGGCAGTTTTGTTTGTTAAGCTACACTGGATTAAGTTGAGCCCTTTTTTAAGTTAACCCTACGTGGCGACGACAATTGGGAACGATTGTCAGGCGACCGAGACCAGATGTTCTCCACAAAACCTTCGCTTTTTTCTTGTTCTGTGTGATCTCAGAATCCGATTAGCCAGTTGTCTGCATGTTGTCGCCAATTTAGTAATACGCACACAGAATGTTGTATCGTTACTTATATGGAATCCCATGTCATGTACAGATTCTAATCAAACCAAATCAGAAAGTAGTATAATATTATAATCTATTCCACTACGACAATAAGCGTTACATTGCATTTCGAGCAAATTGGACGTTCATATCAGACTACAAGACTTTGCTTTGGTGTGACTGATGCTGCGAGTGCTTTTCAAAGAATGATGAATAGAACAATTATCGACAATAATATCAAAGTTCACACCTATGCCGACGATGTTATTGTCATTAGAAAAATTATTGAGAAGTACGTTGGAAATTTACTGCAATATATTCTAGTTACTGATATATTCGATATTGGATTGGACAACGACAAAAATTTTCTCCGTTAAATAATCTATTCGTTACCTAGTTTACTAAAAAAAAAAAAAGAAAAAAAAAAAACAATCTCTGTAATCCGAACCGAAAAGTTCGAAATTTCTTATTACTCGACACACAACGATGCTAGATTAATTCCATTACGAAATTTGTTAAGTTATAATTCTAAATTGCTGTCTCCTTTCTCGGAATCTATCCAACCCTTACTAAATCATATATATTTTGCATTGTAAAAATTAACTAAGACGTTAATCGCCTACCTAACACTTCAATAGTTAATCTCCTTCGTCTCATTGTCTCTCTCTGTCTCGCTCTCGATTTCTCCATCTCTCTCTTTCATCTCACTTAACTATTCTGCTGCATGTTGAGACTAACTTTTATGGAATTACAATTTCGGGTGTCCTTTCACACCTTAATAGAATTTCTTCTCCAAAATCCTCTCTAGCCCTGAATGAAATCTCTCATCAGTTGAAAAGGTGCCGCTGCTCTCATACAAACTGTTCAAAAATTACGAATCTTCTATGTCGATGTTACTTTACATGACACAGTGACCACGAAGCAACATCATTCCTTTTTAGTCAAAAATGGGAAGGTAGGAGTGCGGCCCAGTGGTTAGTGTATTGCACTCACGGTCGCAAAATTATAGTTTCGATTCCCCGACAGAGCGGTGTGTTGTTTTCTTGAGTATAAAATACATCATTTCACGTTGCTCCAGTTCACTCAACTGTAAAATCAGCAACCGTGTGACGGACTGGAGTCTCGTTCACGGAGCATGCTGTGACCATCCCTGTGGGTTCTTGGACTTGAAATAGACTTTACATTCTTTTATTTGTTGTTTAAAAATAGAAAACGATGATAAAACTCCTTCTTAAATATACAACTGTATATATATATATATATATCACTAATATATGAGTATATGCATATATACGTACATGTATGTACATATGTTCATCTACATGTACATATAGAGGAAGTTATGTACATACATGTACATATATATGCATATACTCATATATTGTTTGTATCACACGATCGAACGCACGTGTTATCTTTACACAGTATATATATATATATATATATATATATATATATATATATATATATATATATATACGTGTGTGTATGTATGTGTGTGTGTTTGCGAGCGTATGCACGCGTGAGTGTGTGCATATACATAGTGGTGAAAAGTGAACAATACGCCAATCTACCTATCGGTAGCCAGAGGATGGGAGAAATTTGTCAGCTAACCTTTGGATACAGGGAAAACACCTGATTGATAGCGATGGAATGCAGTAGACAACGTACCTCAAGATAAACCAGTGTTTGAAAAACAAAAAGACTGGAATGTCACAGCTGGAACACCTTCGTTTGACAGAGCCACTAAATCAGAGGTTGATTTTGGAAATAAACAATAACACCCAAAAAATGTCATTTATTATTTTATTTTCTAAACTCTAATGGAATGAGAGAGAAGTTGGCGTTATAGTGTATTCTCTTTCTACATCT
>NC_068992.1:24122423-24123129 GCF_001194135.2 Octopus bimaculoides
TCTACTATTAAAGAAAATATGAAAATAATCGAATACATCAATAAATGGCAACATTATTATAATGAGGATATAGAGAAGACAAAAGAAATACAGGAGAACAAAGTGGAAAAAGCAAAAGAAACGAAAACTATGGCTTAGATCAGGTTCTCATACAAACACACACACACATAAAGAAAAGAAAAAAAAATCTCACCCGATAAGGTTGCTTCTGGCTTCAAGCTAAGGATATTGTTGCATAAAGTAATTTCCATTACAGAATGATATATTGTCCTGCACAAACAAACGATCTTAGATTTATTCAAGAAGAACAATGGTCGGATACAAAAATTATAGAAAACATAAGAAAAACATTGAAAATGTCAGGTTTTCCTTATAAGACTGAACAACATTATATAATGAATAAATTGTTAATACACGCAGAGACACGGAGGCACAAACAAATACACACACATTTATATATATGTGTATATATATATACATATATATATGTATATATATATATGTATACACATATATACATATATGTATATATATATATATGTATATATGTATATATATATGTGCGTTTATATATATAAATTTATACATACATGCATACATACATAAATACGTATACACATACTCACACACATATGTGTATGTGTACTTATAAATATGCACATATAAATGTATATATATATGTATGTGTATATATATATATATATAT
>NC_068992.1:24123645-24125072 GCF_001194135.2 Octopus bimaculoides
AGAACGCAACGGTAGACGAAATACCGCTAAACATTTCGCCCGGCGTGCTAACGTTTCTGCCAGCTCACCGCCTTAATTTTACCGATACGTATTGCTTTCTCTTTCTCTCTCCTTGCTCCTCTGTTTCAGCCTCTTTCTGCCTGTATATCTAAAGGATTTCACTATGACACACACCAATGTACCCATGTACACATTTGCACACCTCAATAACACCCCACAGTTAACTATGCCCACCAACCCCAGCACATACACCCTCCACGCAAATTATACCCGCAAATATAAACAAATGCCCCCCCACACACACACTATACATTACACACCACACGTTAATGTAAAAAACCCACAACTTTATCCTTTACAGAAAGAAAAACAGAAGACAACGCTAGATATACCAACACCCCTAGAAAAGCTTGTCTACTTGTTGTTGGCACTCCGTCGCTTACGACGTCGAGGGTTCCAGTTGATCCGATCAACGGAACAGCCTGCTCGTGAAATTAACGTGCACGTGGCTGAGCACTCCACAGACATGTGTACCCTTAACGTAGTTCTCGGGGATATTCAGCGTGACACAGTTGTGACAAAGCTGACCCTTTGAATTACAGGCACAACAGAAACAGGAAGTAAGAGTGAGAGAAAGTTGTGGTGAAAGAGTACAGCAGGGTTCGCCACCATCCCCTGCCGGAGCCTCGTGGAGCTTTAGGTGTTCTCGCTCAATAAACACTCACAACGCCCGGTCTGGGAGTCGTAACCACGAAACTATGACCGCGAGACCGCTGCCCTAACCACTGGGCTACTGCGCCTCCACCACCTATGCTGGTATTAAATTGATATTAATTAATAACAAATTTGTTACCCTATTATGTTAATTAACCATAATCACGTTTCTCAAAGTTGGTAAATTCAATGCAGAAATTATTTTCTGCAGAAATATTTCCGGATTTAGCGCGTCAAAACTAAGACTTTTGGATATTATTCTTTATAATTAATAGAATCCCGTGTACATGTTTTCATTCGTTGGAGACAACTAGCATGAGGTCCTGTTGGATTATAATCGTTATGGCAGTCTGTACTGAGGAAAACCAGATACTTTCGTTAAGAAAGTGTTGATTTTGAAACTATGGTCACCAGATAACCTAAGTATTTATAATTTTCACTAGTCTCGCCCGCCTGTTTTTGCTTCGCTGAATTTTCTTTGAGAATTTTTAAGTGATATTCTTCTAGCGCATTAGCAGTCCACTTTGTGGTCTCTTTTATATACACACGTGCTATAATGCTTTTGAGGTCTCAGACAATTTTTTCTGAATCTTCTGATTCTTTTAATGTGCTGGTTTCCTGGTATTACATTGATATTAATTAATATCAAATTTTTTACCCTATTATGTTAATTATATATATATATATAATTAACATAATAGGGTAAAAAATTT
>NC_068992.1:24125378-24125770 GCF_001194135.2 Octopus bimaculoides
ACATACACACATACATATATATATATACATATATACGACAGGCTTCTTTCAGTTTCCGTCTACCAAATCCACTCACAAGGCTTTGGTCGGCCCGAGGCTATAGTAGAAGACACTTGCCCAAGATGCCATGCAGTGGGACTGAACCCGGGACTATGTGGTTGGTAAGCAAGCTACTTACCACATATTATTCTTTATTCTTTTACTATTTCAGTCATTTTTGATAGCGGCAATGCTGGAGCACCGCCTTTAGTCGAACAAATCGACCCCATTACTTATTCTTTGTGAGCCTAGTATTTATTCTATTGGTCTTTTATGCCGAACCGCTAAGTTACAGGGGCGTAAACACACCAGCATCGGTTGTCAAGCGATGTTCGAAGGACAAGCACAGACAC
>NC_068992.1:24125780-24127222 GCF_001194135.2 Octopus bimaculoides
ACACACACACACACACACACACACACACACATATATATATATATATATATATATATATATGCGTCTTCTGCGATGATTTGTTAAGAGATGCCGAGTCACAATTCTGTAAATTATAATAATATTTTATTAGCTTAAAGCTTGTAAACAATGATAAGACTCCTTCTTTATCATATTGAATTATCACCCTACAATTATGGCATCCGACTCGAACCTGGTAAAGATAAAACACCTGCTGATCATACCACATTCTCCTCTATAATATCTCTTTCTGGAATCAATGCTTTAAATAAGCTTTCGTATTGTCCTCAAGCGAAAATACATTGCTCGCAAGGCATATTGGCCGATAATTATTAGAAAAATTCAGTGAAATAATATCAACTTAAATCATAAGAAATCATTTCTCTTCTTTTTTTTTTATGAAATTACATTTTCAATTCATTTTCAGACCATTTGTTTCTTTTATAAGAAAACACATTTAATTCTAGAAAAATATCTGTAATAATAAAAAAAAAAAATTATTCACTTACGTGAAACTTAATTTATATCTGAGATTGTATGCGGTTCCTGTAAGATAATGCAAAATGTCAGCGCAAAAGTTCGAATTTTTTCAGTGGATGAAATATGGCTTTTACTATTTTTTATTTTCTTTTTTTTAGTATAAAGCAAGCACCACTACGAGGAACAGCTATTTGAACATTAATAGGATGCTGTTTTTTTGCGTAAAGTATTCAACAGGGAATAAACATTTGAATATAATCTAACGATGGAATCACAATGTCTATGTCAGGCTTCAATGTGATTATTTGTGCAATCCATCATTTATATGTTTATATTGTACACAGTCCAGGCAAGAGGATTAAATAATGATCCACTGGCAGAATATTTCGGATAAGTTTATGTTCTTAGAAGAAAATGTTCGTCATCTTTTTCTTTTTTCTGCGAAAGTATAAACATCTCCGGAAATTTATTGTGCTGATCCAAAGTCTTGCAATATTTGGGTTACTTCGTTCTGAGTTCAAATTCCGCTGAGAGCAACTTTGCTTTTCATCCTTTCGGGGTCGATAAATTAAGTACGAGCTGCGTACTGTGATCGATCTAATCGGCTGCGCCCTCTCGTAGGTTACTTATTTTCTCGATTCATTAGGTTACAACAAAAGCAGCCTAGCAGTTAAAGTAGAGACCATTGTCTTGCTCTGTCTAAGGCCAACTTTTCTGCCAGTTCTTTGATCCCATACTCTTTTACTCTCTCTCTTTTACTTGTTTGTCATTTGATTGCGGGCATGCTGGAGCACCGCCTTTAAATAGACCCCAAGACTTATTCTTTGGAAGCCTAGTACTTATTCTATCGGTCTCTTTTGCCGAACCGCTAAGTTACGGGGACATAAACACACCAACATCGGTTGTTGAGCGATGTAGGGGGGAAAAACACACATACATTTATA
>NC_068992.1:24127508-24130368 GCF_001194135.2 Octopus bimaculoides
ATATACATATATACGACGGGCTTCTTTCAATTTCCGTCTACCAAATCCACTCACAAGGCTTTGGTCGGCCCGAGGTTATAGTAGAAGACACTTGCCCAAGGTGCCACACAGTGGGACTAAGCCCGGAACCATGTGGTTGGTAAGCAAGCTACTTACCACACAGCCACACCTGCACCCATGTTGATACTAGCTTTTACCCTTCGAGGCGAAGCCCTTCTTCACTAAAGTTTCCACTTTTTTTTGACTGATGATGCGTCGCGAACGCAGGAAGTGCGCCATGTATCAAAGCGGATAAAAATCTGAGAGAGCTAGGTTCAGACTATGTAGTGAGTGTGACATCAGTTCGATTCCTTTAAGTTCCTGGAGTTTATTCCAGGTCATTTGAGCAATATCAGGCCTTACGTTGTCCTTTCTGTAAAACAATGCTGGGTATTTTGCGGCACAGTGGCATATATTCGCTCTAGATGTTCGGGGCACAGTTTGGAATCGATGGTTCGACTTGGTCCTCTCCTCAAAATTTCTGGCTTTGTGCCAAAAAGTAGAAAAACATTATTACTCTTATTAAGTCGTATTATTATTGTTTTTATTAACAGAATTGTTAGAGATTAAGAAAAAATATATTGTGGTACTTTTTCCCACTATTTACTTTCCGAGTTCAAATTCCGCCGAGGTCGAACTTGCCTTTCATCCTTCCGGATCGATAAAATAAGGATCAGATTAAGAAGTGGGTTGATATATTTGACTTACCCTCTCCCTTAATAAACTACTGGTCCTGTGCTAAAATTTGAACCCACTGTCAACTGACATGTCGCTTAAGCAAAACAGTATTTTTCTGCGTTTTTTTTCTACGTACGTAAACAACATATTTACGATTAACTCTCAATTATTTTAGCATGCTTAAGCTGTTCGCTGTTATTCTAGTGTTTGTTAATTTTCTTAATCATTACGGTTCGGCGGAAATTACTTTTACTAGAAAGTAAGAAGATACGGAGTTGTTTCGTTTCAGTGATTTTTTTATCAATTTATGAGATTGTTTGTGAGAGCTGCGCGCGCGCGAGATAGAGAGAGAAAGAGAGAGAGATAAAACGACCAGTTTGCAGCTGCATCTACACCTGCACTTAACTACTAAACTACTGCGGATTGATCCTTCTTGGTGGTGACAACAATCTTCAATATTTTTCGTTTTCCTGATACAATTTCAACTTTTTGGTCTTCTGATCTTATCTCACCTGCTAAGTCTGTCTCTTGCAACAATGGTGTCTGTCTTATCACCGATTGAAAATTTTAAGATCCTTGAGTGTAAGAAAAATAAACAAAAAATGTAAGAAATACTAAATATTCTACCCTTGACCCTTTCCATGCCGTATTTTCATTTAGAAGGGATTGTCTCCCATTGCTTACCACCAAGGGCACACCTCGTGTATGATAAATTTTTTATTTTGTTGTGTTATTCATATAAACGTTGGTTGTGCTTCTCTTGAGCTGGCTACTCACCCTGTCACTGAAAAATCTCTGCCTTTTTACTGTCATTTGTACTTGGAAGAAAGTCATCAGCGTTCATTTCTATCATTCCTTGTATACTGAGTCTGCTACAGTGTTTTATGAAGTGTTCTGGAAGTATTCCCTGCTTGAAATGTAATTCTTGTTGCTTATGCAATTTTTCATTTTGCAGATAGGAAAACCTTTTTTCTGTCGAGGGCTTATATGCCCCTTTTATTAGACTATTTTCCTTAGTCATTGCACGGTGATCGCCATAAGCCTTAAGAATATATAAAAAGAAACATACATATATATATAATATTAGGGATAAAAATCCAAATTTACAGATAAAATCTCAAATTCAATTTATCAAAAATTAAAATTAAATTAAGTTTCACAGTATAAAATATATAAATATATAATTTAGAGAAAAGAACCAAAGTTCATGAACTCATCCATGAAAATCCACAGTCACATATAGAAAAATTAATAAGTAAATACACTAAAAAGAACTATAAAAAAATACAAAGTAATAATCATTAAAATAATAAAACGACAACACATGTTTCATTTTTATATAAATTCATTTGTTATCTATTGTTGGTTGATATACATCCATTTTATTATTATTATTATTGTAGTATATTGAATTGAAGATTAGCGATATTTTTGAATAGATTTGTTTTTCGATCGATTTATTTCAATCAATTTTATTTTATATAGTTTTATTATTTTAATGATTATTACTTTGTATTTTATTAATTTTTTCTATAAGTGACTGTGGATTTTCATGGATGAGCTCATGAACTTTGGTTCTTTTCTCTAAATTATATATATATATATATATATATATATATAAATAAATATATATTTTTCTTTTATTTCTTTTCTTTTATATAGTTTCAGCTTAGAGCTGCGGCCATGATGATGCACCGCCGTGTTGCTACACTGTTATTACAGGGAGCCTCCTACAATATGTGGCACTTGGTGAAGAATGGAGTTTGATTTAGCAACCCTCATTTTCACTTCTTGCCGTGAGGTAGGTTCATCTGGGACTCTGGACAGGAAGAGGTCCAGTTTTGATTTAAAAACCTCTACATCTACTTTGTGCAGGTTCCTCAGGCGCTTTGGGAGAATATTAAAAAGCTGTGGGCCCCTGAAACCGAAACTGTTGCAGTAACTGGTCCTAAAGCGCGATGGCGATGCTGGGATCTTTGGCACTATGCAGTGTCGTCCCGTTCTGGCATTGGTGTAGCTTTCAATGCCAAAAATTGGCACAATTCCTTCCAGGATCTTCCAGATGTATATTACTACATACCTCTCCCGCCTTCTCTCCAGGGAGTAGAGTCTTAGCTGTTTCAGCCTTTCCCAGTAGCTGAGC